>NC_054700.1:36006703-36260485 GCF_016097555.1 Gigantopelta aegis | reverse complement strand
GTTCATTAAATGTATTCTCGTCAGTGTCACTAGCTGTCAAGGTATGGATTTACAAGGATTAACTAATGGAATTGTTGATTTAGTCCTTATCAATGAATGAATGGATGGATGGGTGGATGGATGGATGAATGGATGAATTAATGAATGTTTGACGACAACCCGGGACAGAAAATATCGGATATTGGGTGTCAAACAAATGTAAGGACGTGTATATGAACAAAATAGAAACAAATAGCATCAGTATGAACATTCAGAAGTTAAATGAAGACATAGCGTGAAGAGCTGTACAAAACATACATATAGTGGTCAAGCCAAAAGGCAGGTAGTGCTGTGTTATCTCAGAACAAGGAAGGAAATGTTTTATTTAACGACGCACTCAACACATTTTATTTAAGGTTATATGGCGTCGGTCATTTGGTTAAGGACCACACAGATATTGAGGGAGGAAACCTGCGGTCGCCACTTCATGGGCTACTCTTTTTGATTAGCAACAAGGGATCTATTATATGCACCATCCCATAGATAGGATAACACACACCACGACCTTTGATATATCAGTCGTGCTGCATTGGCTGGAGCGAGAAATAGCCTAATAGACCCACTGGCAGGGATCGATCAGAAACCGACCGCGCATGAAGTGAGCGCTTTACCAGTAGTAGTAAGGAGGACTGGGTGGCATCATGACCTACTTTCCGTGACCTTGACCTTGGCAGGTGTCTGGCCTTGGTGTGAGTCATAGATTGGCCTTGGCATACTTGACAGGTGTGAGTCATAGACCGACCTTGGCATACTTGGAAGGTGTCTGGCCTTGGTGTGAGTCATAGACTGACCTTGGCACACTTGGGACAGCTGCGTGGCCTACTAGGGTGAACGCTCGCCCGTGTCCCTGACCGACTTAGGTTGGTACTGACGTCCTTGGACTGGCCCTGACCGATTTGTTTAGCATTGATCGACTTAGAGGGCAGTGACTGGTATACCTGGGCAGGTGTGCGACCTTGGTGTAAGTCATAGCCTTGACGTACTTGGTGTGTGACTCATCGCCTAGCCTTGACAGGGATGATGATGGTATAGGATCCCTAATTGCTACTAATGGGAAAGTGCAGCGGGTTTCCTCTCTGAAACTGTCAGAAGTATGTTTCACATCCAATAGCCGATGATTAATAAATCATATTTGTTTCGAAGAAACGAATGTTTGTTAAGAAGAAAGGCATATGCGTTAAGGAGAAGAAAGGAATATTTGTTAAGGAGAAGAAAGGGATGTTTGTTAAGGGAAGAAAGGAATGTGTGTGTGTGTGTGTGTGTGCCCGCGCGTGCGTGCGTGCGTGCGTGCGTGTGTGTGTGTGTGTATGTGTGAAACATCCCCAGCCCATTGCTTTGAAGAAAGAACGCGTGACTGCAACTCAACCCTCCAACCTAACCTATGATCTTTTAACTGCATTTTAAGCACAAGTATTTCCCTAGAGTACAAGCCTTACTTTTTAATTACCAAATGCGTAAATACAGTGGTCGTTCCCGCACGAACCCCCAATTGTTATATTCCCGTTCCAACCTATACTATGGTTGTCGTAAATCGTCATACCCAGAACGCAGAACTAACTTTAGATATCTTTAATAAACAAATTATTAATAATATAAACTTCCCATATAGGATTACAATTTAACTAAATGGCATTTCTGTGTATATTAATATTAATATTCACCAAATGACTGTCCAAAACATAACGAATTCTCAAATAGGATCGATCCCCGTCGGTGGCCCATTAAGCTATAGCCAACTAGTGTATTATGTCTGGGATATCAAAGGTCGTGGTATGTTCTGTCTTCTACACACAGCTCTTGCTACTATAAAGTAGCGGTAGAAATATCCAATCACAAATCTAGTCATAGAGTAAAAAACACAAAAAACAAACGCAATGGTTTGGTTTTTCATTTTTTTATTTTTAAATTACAATCACTGGTCTCTCTAGAGACAACTACACATGAAATGGACACACATTGGGTTACATCGAGAGGCCTTAAGGGCAACATGTGAATAATATTAGTGTTCATTTCTCTTCATCATCCTCGTCCTCCTCATCGTCAGTATCGTCGTCGTCTTGTTCATCCAAATATTCGCCGATCCATGAACGATACTGATTTCATTTAGAACGAATCTGTGGTCTCACATCTCTGTCTGGATTCACAGAATGTAGAATTTTCCTGGTGTTGGGACCTTTGTCAAAGTAATGCATATGTGTCGGAAAGCGAGAGTACGTGTCTTTAAATAACTTCCATTGCAATGTCTTCATGTTTCTTTCGATGGCATCTTCGTAGCGTTTCCTCTTGCTTTGGAGATAGTCATGATTGATGTCGAATTCACGTTCCACCATGAGACGAATGCCTTTGTTTTCCGGGTCGGGCGACGGCTCTCCATTTCCCTCTTTGCACGTTTTCACGTGTCGCTGCAAGTCGCTTCCGTCTTTAAAGACCAGACCACACGTATCGTAAGACTTTTTTCAGATAGGGTTCTACCTCATCATTTTTTTTTGTCGTCACTTTCGTAGGCGGGTATGCCTGGTAGTTTTCCCTTGAATGCGTCCCTTTGCATAATTTGCACGTAGAGCTCTTTCTTCGACGGTGGTTGCACATCTTCTGAGACATTCGCCGTTACGCTCTTGCTTTTATACCATTCGGACGGCCCGTCTCTAAACCATTAGGCCGAAGACGCCAATGTTCGGGCGTGGTCGGTTTCAAGTCCACCAAGAGATGTCCGTAGGGCCAGTGGGTAGCTTCCTCAAACTGATGCATGAAATGACTAGTGTTTTCCGGATACATCTGCCGTGCCAAAGTCAGAACTTGCTGATTGTCGATGGGGTTGTTGAACAGCGCTAGGTAATGGCAGTTTCTTCTCTGTGTCGGGTCCTTGCTGTGATACAGGTTCTGGTTGATAGCGATGACGGATAAGTTTCTGTGATGACTTCCTTCTGTGAACAGGTCGGTGATCCTTGGGTTTTTATTAGCCATACACATCAGATCGTCCAACACGATGGGATTTCTGACTCCGGGATCCAAATAACGATCCTTTTCCAAATTCTCGGATATGCCTTGAACAAATTTCACTCGAACGTTTGCCTCAGTGATGTCGTAAAGGGGTTGCCATCGTTTGTAGAGTCAGATGATGCGCTGGGGAGGTGGCTGGATTTTAACATCCCTCAACAATTTGTATACCAAAAATGTCTTTCCACACGACGTGGGTCCCGACACGATCATGGTGAAGGGATGTAGCAATCTTAGGGGATGCTGCTGCTGTTGTGGTGGTGGTGGTGGCTGTTGCTGTGGTGGTGGTGGTAATGGTGGTGGTTGCTGCTGTGATGGTGGTGGTGGTGGTAGTTGTGGTGGTAGACCTTTAGCATGTTTTTGTTGAAAATGTCTTAACATGGCGTCTCTCCTCGAGAATGTGAAACCACATTCTGAACATGTGCTCTGCATGACGACTCTAAATGAAATGACAATATCTGATCCACATAGGTCCTTTTATAGTTTATTTAGAAATGCTTCTGCAGTTTCGGGGCTTTCCAACCCGTACCACTTTGTTGTTGTTGTTGTTGTTGTTGTTGTTTCCGTTTCAGGTCGGCTTTGGCTTGCTCTACCACCTGTTGTGTTGGGGAGACCATGACGACTTTGGGTGTCGGGGGCTTGTTCTGTTCCTCTTTTTCTTTTTTCCACGTGGGATCGTAGAGTTCTAGACATCGATCCACACTGTACATGATCTGACTTTTCCCACCACGTTGAATTTCGAAGTGAGGTTGAAGTTTATCTTGTGCCTGCAGTTTATAGAAACGGGTCCACTTATCCACGTCGGATACATATAACTTGTATTGGTCTGACATGTTGCTCCTCTGAAGGTTCTACCTCAAATGACGAGTTTTCCAAAACTATTTTACTTATATACCTTATGACGCATAAAGATATGGTACAGGAATGTTTGAAAATGTGTGATACGTATGACCAGTGCCCCTCCTCCCAAGCACATATCTCATCGTGCGAGCTCCCAAATAACATCGTTACCAAAATATTACCCTTTACCAGTGTCAGTACCATAGGGACACGTCCAGAGACACACTCATGGACGCAGGACATAAATAATAAAGCAAAACCTATTATTCACAGTTTTATTCACAACATACAACATGAAAACATAGCACACAAGTGTCTAAAAAATTTAATGTCTGAACATGTTGTTCACATAAGGACATCTTGGAGAGAGTCTGTAATGTTCCATCACTGGGTCGTCTGTCTTCTTCCATCGGTAGACGCGAAGTCCGCAACAGTAACAGGTGATGGCATCGTGGTCTCCCGTGTAGTAGAAACGGGCCTTGGCAAGTTCTTTTGTTTTTTGACGTAATTGTATGGGCCACCGAGCATACGTCAGCATCAGGGCATAGAAATGTCTCATTTCGGGACGATGACAGAACACGTAAACGTCTTGAATAGCAATCTTTTTCACAGGCAGCATCTGTTTCACAGGCAGCATCTGTCTGATCTGTGGGTTCATCCACCAGTTCGCCATCTTCAGTTCCAACCCCAATTTCACGTGTAGCATCCGTTTGATCCGTATAATGAATACTCTTCGACTTCTCATCTTGTTTGGTAGTCACTCTTTTACATCTGATTGTATGTCTTTCTGAACATTTGCAGACCAAGACGTCGTCCTCGTCGCTACCGCTGCTGCTACTAACACTGCTCGAATATCCCGATGTCATTTTCTTTGTACCAGAATATTTTCAAACTCCAAAGCAAAAATAGATCTCGTTCACAGAACTTTCGGCAAGCGAATGACGCTACTAACAAAACACCTCTTTTTATATCCAAATGCGAGCCTACATAGGTCAAGGCCATTCGTAAGTAGGTCAAGGACAGTAGTCGGGGTACAGTCCAAGGGCACAACGGAACTAGTCTAAGTAGCTCAGGACACGGTTATTCATGGAAGTCGGTCACACACCTGTGCCAAAATCGTGCGTCTGCCTACCAGTCACTCTCTTATAGGTAGGTCTAGGATAAGCCATGAGTCACACACCAAGTACGTCAAGGCTATGACTTACACCAAGGTCGCACACCTGCCCAGGTATACCAGTCACTGCCCTCTAAGTCGATCAATGCTAAACAAATCGGTCAGGGCCAGTCCAAGGACGTCAGTACCAACCTAAGTTGGTCAGCGACACGGGCGAACGTTCACCCTAGTAGACCACGCAGCTGTCCCAAGTGTGCCAAGGTCAGTCTATGACTCACACCATGGCCAGACACCTTCCAAGTATGCCAAGGTCGGTCTATGTCTCACACCTGTCAAGTATGCCAAGGCCAGTCTATGACTCACACCAAGGTCAGACACCTGCCAAGATCAAGGTCACGGAAAGTAGGTCATGATGCCATCCAGGCCTCCTTACTACTACCATTGGGCTATATCTCGCCCCTATCTCAGAACATGCTCCCATCCAGAGTGATTTTTAAATATTCTATAAGGAAGTACAGGGCACCTATATCAACGTCCTCTCTCAACAGCCACCAACAGGAAACCGTTAACCGCTGATATCTAAGATGTGTACTCAGGATAGCGTGCTTGAACCGAAGTTTGATTCAATAATGGAAATTAAATTAAACTAAAAAATTAAGGAGATTTTTAAAAATAAAAATATTACGGGCAGACCATGGGTCGGCAGTACAGTGTTCATCTGAGTTAAAAAGCTGATTTGTTTAACGATATCACTAGAGCACATTCCGTAATTAATCATTAACATCATTTGGTAATCTTTTACTCAGTCTTTGAGGAAGTCCTCTCCATTTTTCCATTAGTAGCAAGGGGTCTTTTATATGCATTTTCCCCACAGACGGAACAGCACATACCAGTGGCTTTTGATATACCAGTCATGGTGCTCTGGATGGGACGGGAAAAACCCCAATCAGAGAATGTGTCCACTGAGATGGTTCGACCCTATGATGCAAGCACCTCAAGCGAGCGCCCTACCGACTGAGCTAACTCTCACCTGCGTTGGTCTTAGATACAGCAACTGTAAGTCGTAAGATCGACCAGCCTTTGTGGACCCATTTAGTTTCCCAGTTCCAACCAGTGATACTCGACTGGTATACCAAAAGCCGTAGGCACTACCTGCACGTGCCTCATGTGCGTACATTGTTGCTGTTCTCGATTCCCTTTGAAGTAGCCTGTCCAAATGTTAGACATATGATAGCCGTAGTTTAAACAATATAGTTAAAGAAACATTTAATTTCTGTATTGTCACCATGTTCTGTTTGATAAGCACTACACTACAATTTCATCGTTTCTGTTCTAGATCGCCTTTGAAAATGGTATCCGGCACCGAGATTCGTTCCTGGTGCTGTGTGCCTTACAGGGTATGATTTTCATCAGCACATTTTTCTTCCTGCCCAGGAAGATCATTCACGAAGCAGAGTTCATGAAAGACTTGAGTATCAGGGTGAAAATAGATAGCGAGGTATGTGAAGAAAAAAACAAATCACAGGCGGACCATGATGGTAACAAGTCGCAGGTGGATCATGGAGTAACACGTGCTGATGGTAACAAGTCGCAGGTGGATCATGGAGTAAAACGTGCTGATGGTAACAAGTCGCAGGTGGATCATGGAGTAACACGTGCTGATGGTAACAAGTCGCAGGTGGATCATGGAGTAACACGTGCTGATGGTAACAAGTCACAGGTGGATCATGGAGTAACACGTGCTGATGGTAACAAGTCGAAGGTGGATCATGGAGTAACACGTGCTGATGGTAACAAGTCGCAGGTTGATCATGGAGTAACACGTGCTGATGGTAACAACTCGCAAGTGGATCATGGAATAACACGTGCTGATGGTAACAAGTCACAGGTGGATGAAGCACAACTGGCTAATGGAAGTGAGTGTGCCAAGGACGTATCAATAACCATGGACGATGTGTCAATATCCAAACATGTTGAACAAGTAAAAGGTAATTTCATGTGTTATCGTTTTTATATCGGGACGTGACCTAGCCCAGTGGTACATTATTAAACGGGATTATGTTGGATAGAGCAATTATAAAATTATTATAATGCAGCCGAAAGTAAGTTTGAATAAATGTAGACTAGAATACTTGTATTGTAATATTATATACTCTTAAAAAGTAGGGGAAGTTAAAATGCAAATGCCATTACCAATGATTGGAACAGAAATCAGCTTTCAAAAATGACTGCCTAAGAAAGAACGTTTATGGCTGCATAATCTAACACCAAAACATACCAGAAAATTTGCACGTGCAACACACAGTAGCCACGCGAGTAGAGAGTCATTCGCGATTTTGACACTGCACAGAGCGGTGGATAAATCTGTTCGAGTGATTACTACTGTTAATTTTGCTGAATCTCTTGATCAATTAACTGTTGTTCTTTCGATGTTATGCATTGTTTGTCTTTGAATTAGTGATGCAGCTTCTACGACGTGAAAAAGGCCTTAGGGCTATTGGCGTGCTTCAAACTGGTAGAATTCAGCGTGATGTAACAAATATGTTCCATGTTTTGCCGTAGGTGATGTGCAGACTATGGAACAGATTCAAGCAGACCCAAAATGTTGATGATCGACAGTAGTATAAGGGCCTGGATGGCATCACGACCTACTTTCCGTGACCTTGACCTTGGCAGGTGTCTGGCCTTGGTGTGAGTCATAGTCTGACCTTGGCATAGCTGTTTAGGTGTGTGACCTTGAGGAGGATAACACCCCGCCCGTGTCCCTGGCCGACTTAGGTTGGTACTGATGTCCTTGGACTGGCCCTGACCAATTTGTTTAGCATTGACCGACATAGAGGGCAGTGACTGGTATACCTACCGGCCTCGGTGGTCACGTGGCAGGCCAGCGGTCTACAGGCTGGTAGGTACTGGGTTCGGATCCCAGTCGAGGCATGGAATTTTTAATCCAGATACCGACTCCAAACCCTGAGTGAGTGCTCCGCAAGGCTCAATGGGTAGGTATAAACCACTTGCACCGACCAGTGATCCATAACTGGTTCAACAAAGGCCATGGTTTGTGCTATCCTGCCCGTGGGAAGCACAAATAAAAGATCCCTTGCTGCCTGTCGTAAAAAAGAGTAGCCTATGTGGCGACAGCGGGTTTCCTCTAAACAAATATGTGTGGTCCTTAACCATATGTCTGACGCCATATAACCGTAAATAAAATGTGATGAGTGCGTCGTTAAATAAAACACTTTTTTCTTTCTTTCTGGTATACCTGGTGTAAGTCATAGCCTTGACGTACTTGGTGTGTGACTCATCGCCTAGATTTGACAGGGATGGTGTAGGATCCCTAATTGCTACTAAAGGGAAAATGCAGCGGGTTACCTCTCTAAAACTGTCAGAAGTATGTTTCACATCCAGTAACCGATGTCTCATTTCGGGACGATGACTGTTTTATTTACTCAACACATTTTATTGACGGTTATACGGACATATGGTTAAGGACCACACAGATATTGATTGAGGAAACCCGCTGTCGCCACTTCATGGGCTACTCTCTTTTTTATTAGCAGTAAGGGATCCTACACTATCCCACAGACAGGATAGTACATACCACGGTCGTTGTTCCAGTTGTGGAGCACTAGCTGGATATAGTCCAATGGGCCCACCGGCGGGGATCGATTCCAGACCGACCGCACATCAAGGGAACACTGAGCTACGTCCCGTCCCCACAGGGTTATTAGAGGATGCGTGTATTGGGTTCTGCTTGAACATAATAAATAAATAAACAAATAAATAAATAAAAAATAAAATAAAAACAAATAAATAAATAAACTAATTAAACAAATAATAATAGAGAAAAAAAATACATGAGATACGAACGACGTACCTTTCACACTCAAGTCGAGTACGCTAACATATATATGTGTGGGTGTGTGTGCGCTCGCGGGATCAAGCGACGAAATAGGTCAGTTCATAATAATCTTGTGAATGCGCTATCAGATAGTGTAGAACGATAATTCCTTTTTTTTTCACCTATTTAAAGCATTTCGTCTTTCTGCCATACTTTGAGAACGTAACTTCTAGAAGTTCCGTAGAGTATTTTATTTAGAGACTGACAACACAAGATACCATCACTTGCCGGATGTAAACAGTGATAACCATTCATCATTCAGCGCGCTAAAATTAAATACACTACCTCGCGTCGGGCAGTCCTTAGAAGTGGTAGGTTAACGACACCACTAGAGCATCTCGATTTATTAATCATCGGTTATTGGATGTGAAACTGTCACGGTGATCTAGTCCCACGTTATGTATAATACCTTAGGTGGCTCGTACCTCTAGGGGTCATGGACTATAGTCGATCACGTGACAACAATTAACAATCAAGCTTGTATACTTTTATCTCCCAGCCGTAATGTTGGCTGCTATACTATTTATGGTCTTATGAAAAATAACTCCAACAACAGTGAGTTTGGGAAACAATTATTATTATACCATACAAATCCTTCCTATTGATATATACCTATATATAGTATGACAGCAATATATTATTTCACGGTACAGTCTGTCTTAATCCGACAGGGTTAATTACCCGTTACCAGGAATCCCCAGCCCTCTCTAGGCTACCTACAGATTACACTAGTACTATTCCTATAATGAACGCCAAATTATCGGCATTCCATAGCTGACGTGTGACTTAATTAACCTGTTAAATTAACAGTAAACAAATCTAACCATGGATATAAGGGTTATTCTTATATTAGCCTCCCACGTGTTAATTACAACCACTAGGCGATATCTTTATCGGATTAACTTCTGATTCTTACTTTATCAGGCTTATCTATCAGTTAGATTAATCCACAGGTTAGGGTTACCGACATCACATACGAGGTCTACTAAACAAACAATAATATCACACAAATAAAACATCAACAACCTAACAGATCAGAAAGCATAGTTACCAGGTCCAGCGGTGAGGTTTTGGTCTCTCAAGAATATATCTCTTGACGACCGGCATCACAGAAATACCAAGACGTAGCCCGTACCCTATCGTGGGAACAGTCGGTGTCGGGCTCCCCCTTTAAAAGTCCCGCCAAACCTTTTTATACCCCTAGCGCGGACTCCGTTGCACAGCTGGGGTCGAAACCGGCTATCAGCCTGTAACTGAGTTAATTAGTGTTTGTTCGCTAATCGGATTATCGTCTCTTAAGAAAACAACCCAATCTCAAACTACTGGGCAACATGATCCCAAAGGTATCTGATACGGCGCATCCACTGGTCATAACAGATTTTACTAATAACATTCCCCGTACTTAGTAGAGATTAAAAACATGTAAAATGTAGGTAAATTCTTATCAAAAACTCACCCGTAGGTGCAGTATTTGTAATCTCACTAAGTATAGCTACAATAATTTGTATAGTTACAATATAAAGAAAAATAGATGGGATCTGCCCGAACATGTACATATTAAATACATATATAAATATTGTTCTTACACAACGGTAGGTAGGCAGATATGAAAACTTATACATGAACACAAACACAGAGGTTTGGAATATTTGGCCTCTCTCTGGAAGTCCTTTGTCTCACAGTCTGTAGACGAGGCCCATATAGGGTTTTCCGAACATTCGGAACTCTATACCTCAGTTGAAGGAGGGACCTGAATCGGGTTTACGAAACAACGGGGTTTCGGCACAGAAACATACTTCTGACAGTTTTAGAGAGGAAACCCGCTGCATTTTCCCATTAGTAGCAATTAGGGATCCTACACCATCCCTGTCAAGTCTAGGCGATGAGTCACACACCAAGTACGTCAAGGCTATGACTTACACCAAGGTCGCACACCTGCCCAGGTATACCAGTCACTGCCCTCTATGTCGGTCAATGCTAAACAAATTGGTCAGGGCTAGTCCAAGGACATCAGTACCAACCTAAGTCGGTCAGGGAACACGGGCGGGGTGTTATCCTCCTCAAGGTCACACACCTAAACAGCTATGCCAAGGTCAGACTATGACTCACACCAAGGCCAGACACCTGCCATGGTCAAGGTCACGGAAAGTAGGTCGTGATGCCATCCAGGCCCTTCAGGCCCTTATACTACTATCGACTATCCCAGGTCAACGACACGAGTCCATGATCGATTTCATCAGAACCCAGGTTCTACGAAATCGAGCTCAAACAGCGACTCAAATCGCTACACAGTTACAGCAGGCTACTGGGGTCCGAGTTACAGGTCAGAGGATTAGAAATTGTCTACATGCAGCTCATCTGCATGCTCGGCGATCACGTGTTGTGCTACCGTTAACGAATCGCCTAATGATAAACAAAACAATCGCCATTAGTGTAATTTTTCTAACGAGTCGAGATTCCCGTCAAAATGAACGCCAAGTAAACGTCAACCTCAGGCCACATGCCAAATTTGGTGATGGTTCAGTTATGATGTGGGGAGGCATCACTATGACTGACAGAATACCACTCAATATTGTACAAAGGGAGTGTTACTGGTCGGTACTACCGGGATAACACACTGGCACCGATTGTTGTCCCGTTTGCTCGCCGTGCTGGTTGACAGTTTGTTTTTCAAGATGACAATGTTCGGGCCCACCGTGAACATATCATAAATGACTACATTCAGCAGCAAAACGTTACCAGAATGCCATGGCCAGTAATGAGCCCTGACCTGTCCCCCATAGAGCACATCTGGGACATGATCGGGAGACGGCTATTTTAGCTGAACTTGGCCAGGCGCTAAAAGAGGAGTGGGATAGACTTCCCCAAATCGTCATTAGTAGATGTTACGTCGAATAAATAAATGTTTGACGAATCGTGGGGTATTACCCATTATTGATCAAAAGACGCGAATTTTCACATGTCATCCTTTTCTTGTTTCTTGATCGTTTGCAGCTATACAGTCTGCTGCCAACATGAACTGTTGGTTGTCATTTCTTCCCAGTTCCTTCATTATTATCATGCATATATTCCCAGACAGTGATACATCTTGATACTTCTTTAATTGGCTCTTATTTTCTACATTCCCCTCCTTTTTTTCTTTCTTTTTTTAAAGTATAGGTTTGATTTAGTTATGACAATACAATTAACTTTTTTTTTTTTTTTTATTCCAAAGACAATCGCGGCAATAAGGAGCAAATGTCGTCTTCCTGCAGTAGGGACGGACAACGTTCACTCAAAAGTTGTCTGTTATCAGCGCCGTTCATCTTGCATGTGTTGTGGATGAGTGTCCTCAACCTCAGAGCCCTCTACTTCATCCAGACCCTCAATCCGTGGCTAAACGTCGTCTTCAACAACGACAAGAGTAAAGGTGTGTGTTACAAGAGTTATGGTTCCTAGTGACTCCATCCTTAACAGAGTGCAAGAGTTAAAAGTTCTTGCTACTTTCTATCTTTGAAGAAAACAAGAGTTATGGTTCTTGTTAATTCCATCTTTTAAAGAAAACGAGAGTAAGGGTTCTTAGTAATTCCTTGTTTTAAAAAAAAAACTACCCAATAATTATTATTTTATTATTTTATTTTTTATTTAGATCTGCGCCCGGGACAGTCATGCCTGAAACCATAGAGGTATATGGGCATGTTAAAGGTACTCGTCAACGTCCCTAACTGTGTTATGCTTCCAATCCGTTCACTTTGTTTTCTCGTGCACGGTTCGCGCAATCAACATCCGATTTGTTGTCATTTATGAGGTTTTTCTTCACAGTTCAGGAACATTTTCATAAACAATAAAGTTCAGAAAAGTAAGTATCTAAATACAAAACTTTACAAACCTCCAAAACCATTAATTTTACTAAGTCGTTTTTTGTTTTAGTCCTTCAAATTACTGACATCGGGTTCGTAGAAATTGACTTAAAATGGAGAAAGATGACTTAACATTCGGTACGTGTCACATGACCTCACACGTGCCAGATCAACACGGCCAAAGCATTTAATTTTTACGATTTGTAAGACCCCTGTTATTAGAATTTGTTTTCAATTATTATATTCGATCTGCAAAAGGTATGCTACATTTTTTTGCCTCTATTGTAGTGAAAAGTATTCATAATCCATTCATTACAACTGTAAATAATTGTGGGTGTATAAATTGTGTTAATTAACAATCAATTCATTAAAAAAAGGAGATATTTTACAAACTATTCACTGGTATAAACGTAGTGCCTGTCAGTATTAACACCAATTGTTATTTATGTGTGTTGATAAAACACGGACTAGACCAGAACGCTTGACAAACCAGAATCTTTCCTTTTAAAAAAATATTAAACTAAGTGTTCGTCAACTGCGCATAGTTAATAAGCATATATTTTTTCATGTAGTGGTCTTAAAAATGGAAAATGACGAACTGCACATGCGCATTACGATACTTTTTGCAAACGCCAGTTCAAGTGTTGTTTGTGCATAGATCCATGTTCGAATGCTAATTATTTGGAATATGAAGTAAATTCTTATGCTTATTTATTGATATAGCTAAGGAGTTAATTTTAAACATAACGTTTGTTTTTTAACCGGAAGTGCAAACGGTTTAGCTGTAATACGGCTTAGTGTTCATGCACTGGGTTTTCCTTGTGGCAAATTTCGAGTATTTTCAAATCAGCTGATTTTGTGGAAAATGTAATAGCCAAACCTTTATTCAAATGATGATTTTTGTAAAGTTTGATAAGCTGAGTTGCATCAATATATGCGCTATATCCACCAACTTCCGCTTGGGTGTGGTTTGTACGGGTGTAAACATTGTCAAAAATGTACCCAAAATTAGGGGCACATTTTGGAATTTAACAAAACAATTTAACTCACAATATTTAAAATGAGTCCTCTTTATTATTATGGCCCAATTAGTAATTTCATTGAAACTAAAATTGCCTGTATCTTTCTTTATTTTTAAACCATAGGTCGACACTAAGAATGTACGGAAATGTATAATCTAAACAACACAATCTAAGTAATGTCTGTATGCAATTGTAAAAACAGCGCTAATTATGAAAAATACTTAGTAGTGTTTAAAAACTAGGGTTTGTCACTTTAACGCAAACAAATCGAAGATTATTTCTTGAAAAATCTGTCTTTGACACAAACAAAAGTCAAAATGTCGCGTCTTAGCAACTCCGTTCTTGACGCAGATATAAGTCGAAGTTGTCATTTCAGGCGCGTAGGACGGATTTTCAAAGGGGGGGGGGGCTAATTTGTATGATTGTATAAAATGTGTTGTGCGAAGCCCCAAAGCCCCATAAGGAAAATTTAAAAATATTAACCCCCTTTATAGCGATTCTGGCGTGTTTTCGGCTTATTACCTGAGACATTTAAAGTCCCGAAATAAAAACTAGCCCCCCCCCCCCCCCCCCCCCCCCCCCCCCTCCTACGGGCCTGCCTTTAAGTAAATGCGTCTTTGACGCAGTCTCAACAGTTATTTCAAATACATCAAACTGCTGATAAAGGGTCTCTTTATTGGTCGAATGGTGGCAAATTTTAATTCTGAGTAAATCTTACTTTGGTACAATAGGACTAGTATAATATGTATCATAGATTTTTTTAAAGGTTTTATTTCTTACCGATGTTTTAATATCTTTAAAGTGACAGATCCTAGATTTTAAACATTATAACGTATTTTGCACTATTAGAGCTGGGTTTTGTTTAAATAGCTGAAATTAGAAATCGCTTGTATTTTGTTGTTGAAAGTAGCCAATTCCGTACATCCAAAGTATTTCTGGTCATCCTGGTTTGTAATACCACGAAATGCATTTTAAAAATATAATTATAAAAACTGACGTACTTCCGGTTATGGAAACGAGCTCTAGTCTGTTTTTAAAGGTTATTTTCTCGCTTCAAGGTCACAATCTCTCGGTTGACTCTACTGTAACTTTATTAAAATATGTTACATATTAGATTAATCAAATGTGGTGTCCATTTTCACGGTCTGAAACTAGGCTCTGCGACTTAAATATAGCCACTGTTTTACAGAATATGCACACATCCATTTCAGTGAGCTATTACACGGACGCGTGGCTATACACTATGATGGGATCAATCCTGACGTCTCTTCTAGCAGGCGCCATTCACGACTGGCAGAAGAAGGTATTTGCAAGTATGTTTGTCTAATTGTATCTTTGTCAGTCTGATTGTAAGTTTTTGTTGCCCAGTCCATTGGACGGTGTATGGATTTGGGTGCCCTGATAAATCGCCTTACAGTATACGCTACGTATTTAACATTCTACAATAATGGGCAACACTAAATATTTCAACTTCATCCATTACAGAAAGAACTAGAGCACTATATTATTTGAGAAAATAAAACATAAATGGGTGTGTTTTTTTATACTAGTATACAAACAAAAACTGGAAGAAAGGGAGAAAAATAGAGAAGGAAAACACTCACCTTGACTCACCCCTTTCTACAAAATTCAAAAAGCTTCTTCTGTAAGATAGGTTCTGACTTTCTTTTTTATAATTATGTTTTTATATACTTTTATTTCAATGTAAAACTTACATTTGTCTTACACCCAATAACCAATTTATTGTGTTTTTTGTGTGGGTTTTTTGTGCTGGGCATCACGTTAATAATTAATCAAAATATATTTAAAATGTCCTACAACACAATTTACGATTATTTATGATACACAATTCTCTCAGCGGAACACCTTGTTTCATGCACCACAATCAGCTGTTACCCATATTAATTAATAATTATTAATATGAATACCCCACATCCCACTTCAAAACCATTTCCATCGTGTCTGTTGATCAATGAATGAAAGTTTATTTTGTTTCAGGACACCATTAGAGCACATTGATTTATTAATTATTAGAGAAGAAACCCTTCCATTATTAGCAAGGTGTCTTTTATATGCACCATCCCGAAGACAGGATAGCACATACCACGGCCTTTGGTATACCAGTTGTGGTACACTGGCTGGGACGAATATTAATATGAATACCCCACCGCCCGCTTCAAAACCATCTCCATCGTGTCTGTTGATGAATGAATGAATGCATAAATCAATCAATCAATCAATCAATATGTAAAGTATCCCTACTGACGATCATTACAACGGACAATTAAAAACAAATTAGAAATTCAAAGGCGTATTCTGCTTAAAAACTGTGAATACGAATATTTTGAAACATATTGGAAGAAATGGTATATTTTATTTATTGACAATTTTACATGAACTTTTTCAACTGTAGTTTAACATACTGGCTTAGAGACAAACATTAAAAGATAAAATTTGCAACCCGTTATTCTTTTCTTTCACTTCTGATATTTCGTTTTTCCCCTTTCTTCTTTCTCTTCTTTCTTGCTCCCATAAATAATTAAAACTAATTACCGACATGTATGAAAACTGATGTACATGGATATTTGTGTGTGGGGGAGGGGGGGGTGGATGGGGGGTGAGTATGTGAGTGGATGAGAGAGTTTTTTGAATGCAGTATATGTTTTAAACATCAACATTGTGTACATGTAAATGGTCTGTATATACAGTGTATATATATATATGAAATATATTTAAAATATGTGTACGTCAGTGAGCTCAGGGCACCTCAACCCTGACACTGCCAAATATTTCTGGGGGACAATAAAATTTAAAAAACAAAAAGTATCCCTACTGGCTGTAGCTAGAGGGAATTCCCGTTACCTCAATTGGTAGAGCGCTGGACACTCATACTAAGAGTCCGTTGTCCGAATACCCTCAGTGTTACAAATGACTGACTGACTGAATGAATATGTAACGACACCCCAGCACCCCCCCCCCCCCAAAAAAAAAAAAATCAACAAAAAAAAAATCAACAAAAAACCCCAACACATCACAATCAGCTATTCACTATTGGGTCTTAAACAAAGTAATGTCGACCAATGAATTACTAATATATATATATGTATTTTTTCCCCCAGAAAGTTTGTCTGTTAAGCGCTGTCAGCGTATGCCATATGTGCTGCCGTTGTCCCTGACAACCGTACTGGGCGTGTGTCTGTCTGTCCTGATGTTTGTCCCTCTGTCCGAGAGTCTGTACGCGACGTTCATCGATTTCGTGTTGCTGCGGTCCTTCCTGTTCGCCATGACGATTTCCTTCCTCAGCTCCATGTAGGTCAACATTATAATTTCTCACACTTTTTCTCACGGTATATCTGTAATTTCTCACACTTTTTTTCACGGTATATCTGTAATTTCTCAGTTTTTCTCATGGTATATCTGTAATTTCTCATAAAAGGTTTTTTTCATGGTATATCTGTAATTTCTCATAAAAGGTTTTCCTCACGGTATATCTGTAATTTCTCAGTTTTTGTCATGGTATATCTCAAATTTCTCATAAAAGTTTCTTCTCATGGTATATCTATAATGTCTCATAAAAGGTTTGTCTCACGGTATATCTGTACTGTCTCATAGTTTTTCGCAAGGTATATCTGTAATTCTCATAGTTTTTTCTCACATTATATCTGTAATTTCTCACAAAAAGTGGTCCGGAATCTATCTGATATCTAGCAGGAGTGTGTTTTACTCATAATACGGTAGAATACCGTTAAACCGAATGACTATATCGGGAACCAATCAAACAGTTAAAGGTTGTTTTGTTTAACGACACCACTAGAGCACAATGATTTATCAATCATCGGCTATTGCATGTCAAACCATTGGTAATTTTGACATATAGTCTTAGAGAGGAAACCCGCTACATGTTTCTATTAGTAGCAAGGGGAACTTTTATATGCACCATTCCAAAGACAGAATAGCACATACCACGACCTTTGATATACCGGTCGTGCCAATCAAATAGTTCGCGAATGTTAGCGTTAGCTGAACGTAGGATCTGTTTTAGTTTGTGGTTTCCAAAGTACTAGGCCTATTAACTTGTTTTTATTTAAGATCCATGTAGATTTTATTTGAGAAAATATTTCTATCTGTAGTTGTTAGGTGTTTTGTTTTGTTTTATTTTTTGTTTGTTTTACATTTTGTTATTTGCTTTCTGTTTAGATTCCCCACAGAATACTACACCGTGCTTCTAGGTTGTCTTCTTATAACAGTGGCTCTGTTTTCCACTCTCCAGTACGCTCTGTTTGAGTGGGTAAAGGTCACAAGTTATGATCAGGTAAGAAAATACAACTTCTCAACACTGAGCTAATACATAAATATTGAAATAATCCATCCCTTCAACATTGAGATAATCCATCCCTTCAACAGTGAGATAATCCATCCCTTCAACATTGAGGTAATCCATCCCTTCAACATTGAGGTTATCCAATCCTTCAACATTGAGGTAATCCATCCCTTCAACATTGAGGTAATCCATCCCTTCAACATTGAGGTTATCCAATCCTTCAACATTGAGATAATCCATCGCTTTAACATTGAGATAATCCATCAGTATTAAGATAATCCATCCCTTCAACATTGAGATAATCCATCCCTTCAACATTGAGATAATCCATCCCTTCACCAGTGAGATAACCCATCCCTTCAACGTTGAGATAATCCATCCCTTCAACATTGAGGTAATCCAATCCTTCAACATTGAGATAATCCATACCTTCAACATTGAGGTAATCCAATCCTTCAACATTCAGGTAATCCATTCCTTCAACATTGAGGTAATCCAATCCTTCAACATTCAGATAATCCATCCCTTCAACATTGAGGTAATCCAATCCTTCAACATTGAGGTAATCCAATCCTTCAAAATTGAGATAATCCATCCCTTCAACGCTGAGCTAATCCATCCCTTCAACGCTGAGCTAATCCATCACTTCAACATAGAGGTAATCCAATCCTTCAGTATTGAGGTAATCCATCCCTTCAACATTGAGGTAATCTAATCCTTCAAAATTGAGATAATTCATCGCTTTAACATTGAGATAATCCATCAATATTGAGATAATCTATCCCTTCAACACTGAAATAATCCATCCCTTCAACATTGAGATAATCCATCCCTTCAACAGTTAGATAACCCATCCCTTCAACAATGAGATAATCCATCCCTTCAACATTGAGGTAATCCAATCCTTCAGTATTGAGAAAATTCATCCCTTCAACATTGAGATAATCCATCCCTTCAACAGTTACATAACCCATCCCTTCAACAATGAAATAATCTATCCCTTCAACATTGAGGTAATCCAATCCTTCAGTATTGAGATAATCCATCCCTTCAACATTGACGTAATCCAATCCTTCAACATTGAGATAATCCATCACTTCAACATTGAAGTAATCCAATCCTTCAACATTGAGGTAATCCGTCCCTTCAACATTGAGATAATTCATCCCTTCAACATTGAGGTAATCCCATCCTTCAACATTGATGTAATCCATCCCTTCAACATTGAGGTAATCCAATCCTTCAACATTGAGGTAATCCATCCCTTCAACATTGAGGTAATCCAATCCTTCAACATTTAGGTAATCCATCCCTTCAACATTGAGGTAATCCCATCCTTCAACATTGATGTAATCCATCCCTTCAACATTGAGGTAATCCAATCCTTCAACATTGAGGTAATCCATCCCTTCAACATTGAGGTAATCCAATCCTTCAACATTGAGGTAATCCAATCCTTCAACATTGAGGTAATCCATCCCTTCAACATTGAGGTAATCCAATCCTTCAACATTTAGGTAATCCATCCCTTCAACATTGAGGTAATCCCATCCTTCAACATTGATGTAATCCATCCCTTCAACATTGAGGTAATCCAATCCTTCAACATTGAGGTAATCCATCCCTTCAACATTGAGGTAATCCAATCCTTCAACATTCAGATAATCAATCCCTTCAACATTGACGTAATCCATCACTTCAACACTGAGCTAATGCATCCCTTCAACACTGAGATAATCCATCCCTTCAACGTTGAGGTAATGCATCCCTTCGACATTGAGATAATCCATCCCTTCAACACTGAGCTAATCCATCCTTTCAACGCTGAGCTAATCCATCCCTTCAACATTGAGGTAATCCATCCCTTCAACACTAAGATAACCCATCCCTTCAACATTGAGCTAATCCAATCCCTCAACATTGAGGTAATCCATACCTTCAACATTGAGGTAATCCAATCCCTCAACATTGAGATAATCCATCCCTTCAACATTGAGATAATCCATCACTTCAACAATGAGGTAACCCAACCTTTTAATATTGAGATAATTACTGAGATAATCCATCTCTTCAACATTGAGATAATCCACTCCTTCAACGTTGATATAACCCAACCCTTCAATATTGAAATAATTCCACCCTTCCACATTAAGATAATTCCACCCTTTAACATTAAGATACTTCAACCCTTCCACATACAGGCAACACACAACATGCTATGGCATGCAGGGCATAGTCGGTCTATGACCGATTCCCGTTGGTGGCTATTTCTCGCTTCAGCCAATGTTCCACGGGAATTACAAAGGCTGTGGTATGTACTGTCTAGTCTGTGGGATGCTGCATCTAAAAGATCCCTTGCTGTTAATCGGAAAGCGTAGCCCAAGAGTAGTGGCAACGGGGTGTTTTCACTTCCATTATCTGTATGGACCATAACTATATGTCCGATGCCATATAACCGTATGGTATATCAAAGGCCGTGGTATGTGCTATCTTGTCTGTGTGACGGTGCATATAAAAGATCCCTTTAGTGGTGTCGTTAAACAAAAACAAACTTAAGTTCCTTCCGTCTTCAAGAGTAGATGGCTCTAGCAAGGCCAATGTCATGTTGTGGATGTGCTTACTGGATGGTGGCGTTTTAATACCACATCAAATCATTTTAAAAATACTGTCGATTGGTGCTCCAATTTCATTCTTCATCAATTGTTGCTTGACGTTTAAGGTAGCCGTACGCCAAGTAGTATCTGATGGGTCAAAGTTCGAAGTGCACCCATCTTTTCATCTCACAGATGAAGCTACCAGTTCAGTGTTTGCAATTTTATTTTATCCAGTACTACTGTGTGAAGTAAACTTGTGCTTGAAACATGTATGGGGTACCTAAATTTTGTACGTAACTAGGGTAGACATAGACGCTACCCGTTATCTCCGAAATGAGCAGCTTCACCCCCAAATTTGTTGTGATTCACTTTAAGGGTGAGTGAAGGGTGGTAGTATTTATATCCGTGATGTATATGTCGATTGATACGCTGCAGATATGAGTTTTATGGGATTTGATTTGGTGGCATATATCCTTAATGAGGAGTTAATATATTCATTCCAGGTCAATCTGTTTCTGGTGTTTTTGGTGTGTGTCGCCTTTCTCCATCCAGCCTACCAGTGGTACAAAAGTCGACAAGCAGAGTTCAAAGTCAAAAAACAGCAAACTCTAGATGGCGAAATTAAATAATAAAAACTGTTCCAAAGTTCCTCACAAAGCTCTGACTTTATTTCATTTCAGCTTATTTTCGTGCTTATATCCAAGTAAGGTTCAAGCACGCTGTCCTAGGCACACACCTCAGCTATCTGGGCTGTCTGTCCAGGACAGCGGTTTAGTTATTAGTTGTTAGTGGTTAGTGAGAGAGAAGAGGGTGTAGTGGCTTACTTTAATTGGTAGTGGGATTAATGTGTGCGCGGTGCCATGTATTCACTGCAGTTTACGTGTTCGTCAATATAAACAGTTCAATTAAATTTTGACATACCATGCTTTTGTTTTCTATTTTGTCTCAACACCGTATTTGGCAATAAATGGTTATTTAGTAAAATGCAGATGCAGATAACCCGCAGGCAATACACGTGAAATTACTGTATTATTGTTGTGTAGTGTAGTGTAGTGTAGTGTAGTGCAGTGCAGTGCAGTGTAGTGTAGTGTAGTGTAGTGTAGTAGTGTATTTGTATTGCATTGCATTGTATTGCATTGCTATGTTTTATTTTTAGTAATAAATATCTATATTGTATAATACGTCGTTGAAGTATTAACGAAACAACAGACAAGATGGCGGAATTAAATACTAAAACTGTTTTTAATATTAAATGGCTTTATTATATAACACGTCGTTGAATAAAACAACAGACTAAATGGCGGAATTAAATACTAAAACAATACGTTCAATGAGAATGCCTGAGTCGGCATCAATCTTTAGTGCTGAAGTTTGGGCAGTTATTAAAGCCTTAGAAGAAATCAAGGATTCTAGTGCATCCAACTTTATTATTTTTACCGACTCACTTTCGTGTCTCCAAGCTTTGCGCAATATGAACTGGACCATTCCTTAATTGGGATAGTGATACGAAAGTGTGTCTTTTTATTTATTGCCAATAAAGATGTTGTATTTTGTTGGTTGCCCAGCCATGTTGGTATCGGGTAATGAAAAGGCAGATTCTGCTGTCACGTCTGCTTTGGATTTGCCTCATGCCAGGGTTGGTGTACCTTATACTGATTTCAAACTTCGTATCAACCAATTTATCTTTTCAACTTGGCAACGTGATTGGGACGGTGCGGTTGCGAACAAGCTTCATGCTATCAAGCCAGTCTTGGGAGAGTGGCAGTCCTCCTGTAGACAGTGCAGGAAGGATGAACTAGTCTTGTGTCGTGCTCGCATCGGTCATACTTACTTGATCCATTCGTTTATTTTGAAGAAGGATCCTCCACCTCAGTGTGAGCACTGTCAGTGTATTCTGACGGTACGCCACATTTTGGTGGAGTGTCCTCATCTGAAGGAAACTCGTAATGATATATTTGGACAAACAAATGTGGTGGAATCATTTCGATTTTACAATTTCTTCGTGATACTGACTTTTATTCTAAATTTTAATATTACCCATCTGTGGAAAGTGTCACTGCCGGATGACAGTAACCACCACCGAGCCACACATACATACATCATACATCCACCACGAACAAACTACACATTAAAATAACTATACATATAAATACCTTACAGCAAAAAAACAAGAACAAAAAAACAAGAACAAAAATTCCCTTCTAGGCCAGGAGCATTAGCCAAAATATAGCACCTGGAATTTTTTTGTAGAAAGCTGAATTTTTCAGGAGAGCTCCAGAAACCCATACGTAGGCCAAAATCACAAAGTTCTGCAAATTCTACCCTGTGGCATTTTTAAAATTCAAGATGGCCGCCAACACAGAGAAAAATGGGAAAACTCCAAAAGCATCATAACTGCTCAACCACCAGCCTTAGAAAAATTATTTTAATGCGTAAATTCATATTTGACGTGTGCTGAATCCAATGAAGCTATATGCAGTTGTCTTGGAGTCGAGTTAATTAGCATAAATCCAAAATGGCCGACAACGAGACCAATATTTGGCTCCGAAATCGAAATATTTGCATAACTTTATAACTATATACTACAGAAAGATTATATTTGCATTTGACTACTCATAATTAGCCTACATTAGCTTGAGTCTGGGAAGTCTAATCAATAACATCAGTTTCTGCATCAACAGCATGATAATTTGTACAGTTGTGTCCACCATAGACAGTACATAAGAAGGTGCACTCCAACCCTGCCTTGTATCAGCCCCACCGTTTTCCACACCTTCCCTTGCAGGTACAGGATATAATTTTCAGCACTTTCTCTAGAGCAACAGGCCTGTCATTTTTCAATGGAACAAGTAGTCCCTCCCTGTACTACCATCCCCATTCAGTTAGTGACAACTCTTTCCCCTGTCATTGCTGGACAGTATGGTATGCTCTAAAGCTATGATATTTTGCAGCTGCTGAAGTTTGAGATAAAGATGCTTTATGAACAGATCGAAAATACATGGCATAACGATGCTTGTCCAGTGACTTCGATCTAACTGCTCCATATAGCGTTAGCAGAAATAACTATCGAACACTTGTTCAATACTTGTGAATGTTGTTAGACTAAGAAAAGACACTCAAACAGTCCCAGTTGTCACCATCATCAACCTGTGCAAGAGCCTTCTTGTTCCCTTGATTGTAGACGGCAGACATTGTATCACACCCTGTGATTGCATGTACAAACATCGGGTGTTGTTTGACGTTGATAAAAACAGCCTCAATTGCACCTATACAGTATACTTGCAATGGATTGTGCCCAGAAAGCATATAGAGATCCATGTTTTAGGTGACCTGTGCAACCATCATCACCAGTAAATTGGTGTCAGTCGCCACAAAACAACAACAGGTGAATTTTGTGTTTGGGCAGCATCCATGCTAGTCACCATCTGTGGTGATATGCTTCAGTCAGACCTACTCCCTCAAATTTTCCAATCAACTTTTTATTAAGCGATGTTTATTTTTGCCATTTCCCCCAAAAGCCTTTTTAGATATTGTGGTTGTCATTTCCAAATCAAAAACTATATCAGCTGATGTGTTCTGCTGTGCTCGTCGCTGTTGTTCAGCAGAGTTTGTTGGGGTTGCACTGCCATATCCATCAAACACTAAGACAGAGTGTGGCCCATAGTGTTCAAGCACATATGATACATAGTGGTCACAGACGTGGTCATATATGGTATCAGTAGGCCAAGGCAAGCTTTGAAGGAGGTGACCTCTATCAAGAAAGAAGCGTGAGTCATCAGGAAGTTGAAGGTGGACACTTACTTTTGAATTTAGGATGTTACCAAGAACACGCTTCGTGTTTTCCTCATAATCCCTTTATCAAATAAAGAGGGTGGCTGTTTGGCAAATTTGTCAAGGAGATAAGCTCTCATCTCAGTACTATTCTTAATCACACATGCAACCCTCATGAATAACAATGTGCTATTCACTTCCAACTCAACACCACGGATAGTGATACGTTTTTTGTTGTTGTTTTTTGTTACCACTGATGCTGATCACTCTGTCCAGCTTCATGTTGGCATACGTTTGCCCAGTAACAGCCGAAGCAGCTTTTATGCCAAGAGCAACAGCTTGATCAGCACTGATGCACTTGTCAGCAATGACACCACTTGTTACACAGATCAGCGAGTTATTGTGCTCTCCATAGGAGAATGGAGAATGCACTTCCAGCCAATGGAGAAAGGTTTCATAGTCTTTTCTATCTCGGGCTGTGCTACTGGCATGAACGTCCACATGCTGGTCAGAGATGTTATTATGCACACCCGTAAAAGTTTCCAAGGCATCACACATCGGGATACAGCGGTGCATAGCATGCATCCATTTGCTCAGTGTGCTGTCTGTAATTCATCGACCATGTGCCATACCTCCAGAGGTTTTTAGCAATGGCATCAAAACTTGTTCTATTGTTTGGTCACTGAAGTTTCCACTCCAGAATTTATCTGTTCTACGAATGGTAAAATAACTTCTCTTGGTGAAGGCATAATACTGTTCAGCAGACATGATATCCATCAGCTCTTTCATCTGATCAGGCTAGAGATGAGCTGATATTGCATATGCGATGTGACCAGCAGCATGGAACAAGGGGTTAATTTTACTGACTACAGTGCGCTCTGCTCGAATGAAACGCCCGAGGGATACTCATTTCAAATATTCAAACCAAAGTTTACCCATTCTACTGTGTGTGACCTTTTGGACCATATGCATCAATGTCCACAAAGTCAGTGGGACATTGACCATCCAGCAGACATTTATGTATAGCCTGGAGACGAGTGAGATTTATGCTACTAATGTAATGAACCATGTTTTTATCCATTTAACTTTTCTGTCCTATTTTCTTTTTTTAGTTGTAATTTTATTTTGTTATATTCTCTATTTCTTCTGTATTAACTATACTAATCACTATTTACTAACTGAATAATACTGCTGGGATAAAAACATGGAATTCATTGTTATTAAGATAAAATTTTAAGTAGGGTAATATTTAAAGGTTTTACGGTAATTTAACAGGAAGTAAAATATATTTTTTTATTTGTATTTTTTGTTTTAATTTTTTGTTTTTTGTTTTGTTAAGTGGATACACTATTGTAGTAATAATAGAATATTTTGGTGAATTTTAGGTGTAATTGTTATGGGTAATACTTTTTATATGATTGTTTATTTGGGATGAACCAATGAGATACGATTTCGTCCTGGTGTTGCCCGTGTGGTCAAACTTGGAACTTTACTTTCTGATGTGTTTTTATAGGGTCAACACGTAAGTTATTATGGTTTGGGTAAATTAATGTTTTAGGGGGTGTTAAAGCCTAGATTTTAGAGTTTCTTTCTCTCTCTCTCTCCGTTTCCATATGCTTTATTACTGGCTATGGGGTTAATCGTTGTACATTGTTAGTAAAAGAATTGTTGTCATTTTGTTGGTTGTGCATGGGGGTGCACGTCATTTATTTTTCTTGGAAATATTATTTCTAAACATGCAGACAAATTTTAGTTATTTGTTTTCCGATATGTGTTTGTTTGAGGTTTGGGAGGTGTAGTGAACTCCGTGATAATTAGGCTTTCAAACCAATTGTTGAATTTCTATGTGGGATATTCACATTTGTAATAGGGGCTGTTGCGGAAATTAATTGTAACATGGAAGAATTGTAGTTTTGGGATTTTGGTGTAAATCATCTTTCAAATCAAATTGATAGTTTCTGATAGGGACTAATTTATTTGTAATAGGAGTTGTAGCCTAAATTACCGATATTATAAGTTTTTCATGTAGACCGGTGTTTTATTTGGTATGGAACTTTCAAATAAGTATATTTGTCGGAAATCGGAGGGTAATATTACTGTATAACTTGTCCACAGTATTTTGTTAAGAGCTCTTTGTCTTTGTGTTGAATAAATGTTTTAAAATTGTTGTGTTTTGGTTAACCTTGTGGCAGGTCGTTAGATTACTGGACAGACCATTATTATAAAATGTATTAAGTTGTAGAACCTTTTGGAAGTCCACAACCGAAAGGGGTGGCCGGACCTGGCGTGGAAATTTATCCTTTTTGTAAACACCGAGTCACATGATTTCAAGTGAACTCTGGGTTTCGTTTCACTAACACATCCAGGTGTCTGTAGTAATTTTGACACAGTGGCTACTGATGGCAAAATATGAGCTCGGAGTGCACGAGCATAGGCATGGCCTGTCATAATATGGATGACAGTATTTAGAGCATAAACAGTTGCTCGCAGACTTTCTAAATCACTACCACCCATTACATATCCAATGGACCCCATATACGACATGAGTAAGTGAAATTCCTCAAGTCTGACAACAATCTTATTGAGCTCTTGGAAAGACGATATCACAATTTCAATTGCCTTGATGTACAGAAGTTGGTCAAATGTGACAGAAACACAGGACAAACACCAAATGTTTTCGGATAACTTTGTGCAAAACACAAAGCATAATAGTTTCAGGTTGAGACAACTAGTCTCACAAAATAAAGTAATACCTTAACTGGAAAATATATAGCATGATAACAATTGAAGTGATTCACAGTCTATCTTCATATTCACTATAATATGAATATTTTATTAAAATATTGATCTTAGTACTATATTAAATATATTATATTTATTTTGATTTATGTGGTATTATTGTTATTTCTAGAAACCAACAAATCAAAAGTACCTAATCAAATGATATATAAATATCAGAATAAGAAAATTGGGGTCTATCTTCTTCATTTATAGTATTAAGAAACAAAGTGTAAATGTCATTTAGCTAATGCTATGCATATTTCAATATTTGTCATTATATGGGTTGGCGGTCATTTTGTTTACTGAAAAATCAAATGGAAAAATACAAGCCAATCCATCAAAAGGTACTCCTACAATACTAAAAGGGTAAATTATTGTTGCCCATTTAGTCCACTGGTCAAATGTTATAAAACAAGAAAAAGAAAATTGATACGCAAGCTCAAAATTCACTTGCAAGGTCATAATTCACACACATGCTGAACAAAAACAGACATTGTGAAGATTTGCCCTATCTCCATTTATCAAGATTTTGTTTGCAAAACCCCTCTTCAGTTTAATGAATGGTGAATCATGTATTATTATAGCTCTAAAGTAAAGAAATGCTTGGGGTTTTTTAGCCGATTATTATAGCTTTGTTGGTAGCCATCTTGGATTATTTCAGAAACACATTTGCACCCATTAGATTCAGCACACTCGAAACATGGATTTACACATTAAAATCATTGTTCTGAAGCCTGTGGTTAAGCAGATATGATGCTTTTGGAGTTTTCCCATTTATCGCTGATGGTAATTGGGGGGGGGGGGGGGGGGGGGGGGGGGGATGGGAGAGAGAGATTCATCATGAATTTTACAAAATGCCACAGGGTAGAATTTGCAGAACGTTGTAATGTTGGTACAGGTATGACTTTCTGGAGCTCTACTGATATTCTACATAATAACAATTTTCCACCATCCCCCTAAACTTTCCCTACCCACCCCTCCCTTCTTAACCTTCCCCATAACCCACCCCCATACCTTTCTACCCTCCAACTCCCCATAATCCTCCCCTTCTATCTATTCCCAATTTTACCCGTTAAAAAGGAGTAATAACTCCATAATACAATATAAAAAAGGTTCCTTCATATCAGAAATGGTAGTATTATATTTAGAGATAGACCAGCAAAGGCGTGGCATCCAGGCATGTAGCGGTCGAGTGGTAAGTTTTTTCGCAAAATATACGAGTGCAATAAATAGGAAGTGAAAACAACGTGGTTCTGTATTTATTACATATCTTCTTTTATTTTTTACAGAAACGGTTTTTAATTTAACGTCATAACAACAATTTGTTAAATCTATGATCAAAACTCCTTTCATGCATTTACTTAACAATTCAATTCGATTCAATTCAATTTATTGCAAATTACCAACAAGCTGGTGTCAGCAAACAGATAAAAAAAGAAACAAACATATATCTATACAGGGCCGTACCCTCCGGGGGGTCAGGGGGGGCAATTCCCCCCCCCCCCCTGAGAATCTTGTCCTTTTTTTTTTTTATATATATATCTCCAGTAATAGCATAGAAATGTTTAAATTATAGTATGTTAAAAATTATTTATAAAATT
The DNA here is from genome assembly GCF_016097555.1 of Gigantopelta aegis. Lineage (NCBI taxonomy): Eukaryota > Metazoa > Mollusca > Gastropoda > Neomphalida > Peltospiridae > Gigantopelta > Gigantopelta aegis. The sequence goes on along the minus strand of NC_054700.1, from coordinate 36,231,668 downwards.
TAGTGCCCCCCCCCCCCCCCCCCATGGATTTTGGTCAGGGTACGGCCCTGTCTATAGCAACAATAACAATTAATAATTAACGTTAAGAATCATACTCTGCGGCAGCCGTAGGTAATGTTTCAAATACGATGTGACGTCATTTGTAAATCATATATGACATATATATATATATACAATAACTTTCAAATTACATGTTCTGTTAATATTTGTAATATATACCTTAAATCAAAATAATGCTAAATATTTTTCTATCGTGGTATTAATTAGGCCCTAACCACGGAGTTAATGTTGAATAGAAAAAAGTAGACGACAGACTAAAGCTTAGCAGGGTGAGGGTATAGATTTAAATATTTTATCTTGAAAAAATTATAAATCTGTTCACTGGTGTATATAATTGTTGTACTCACGAAAAAGGAAATCATGCGTCTGTTTTGCTCTAGCTACATCTGACGCAAGCGCGTGTGTACAAGGGTTTCCCGTCCCTTTCATGGGATAATGCAACTTTCTATCAAATATAATTGGAAATTATCTAGTACTTGTTAATACGAAGAAATCAGTTTAAATGCATTTCTTTATAAAACTATATGGCGCTTCTTCTTTTTTTTACAATAAAGGGTACCATTCACTTCAACATGTATCCAAAAAGGTTTAATTGTGGTACTCAAATTTGACATGAGTATGTCACAATGTTCTTGCTATGGAATGACGGCAGTGGAGGTGTTTTTGTCACCAAACAGCGTCGCACGAGGGCGCTGAAATCAGTACCTTGTGTGGCCACCAGCAGCAGCGATCACTGCGCGACATCTCCTTGGCATAGACCGAATGAGTCTCTGAATCCGGGCACGTGGAATCCTAGTCCATTCTTCCTGCAGTGCACGTGACAGTTGCGGAAGCGTCTAAGGCTCAGGGTCACGCTGGCGTACACGTCTGTCCAGTTCGTCCCAGAGATGTTCAATGGGGTTGAGATCTGGCGATCTTGATGGCCATGGCAGCACATTAATGTTCTCATTCTGTAGGAAATCCATTGTTACACGTGCCGTATGTGGCCTGGCATTGTCCTGCTCAAAGAGTTTTCTCTGTCGATCCAAAATGGGAAACATGTGTCGGCGAAGAAATTCATCCCGGTAGCGTACAGCTGTCAGGTTGCCTTGTACGAACACAAGTTCACATCTGCCGGTGTATGAAATGGCTCCCCACATCATTACACTCCCTCCATCGAATCTGTCAACTTGGGCGACGCAGTTGTTGGCAAAACGTTCATTACGGCGTCTGTAAACACGTTGTCGTCCATCACGTCGCTGTAGAAGGAAACGTAACTCGTCGCTGAACCATATTCGCCGCCAATTTCCCAAGTTCCATCCCTGTACATTTGTGCACCAGCGAACAAGTAAATGTTGATGTTGACGTCGCGGGACGGGGCCAACATACGGTCTCCTGGCCCGTAAACCAGCTTTTCGAAGTCGGTTCCAAATGGTTTGTGCTGACACCCTTCTCAAACCAGGTATGCCTCCAGCAGTGTTAGTTGCTGTGGCAGTTCAGGGACGCAAGTACAGAACCCGGATGTAGCGATCTTGTGCTGAAGTTGTTAACCACAAAGAATGAATGAATAAATGAATGTTTAACGACACCCCAGCACGAAAAATACATCGGCTATTGGGTGTCAAACTATTGTAATGCAAATAAATAAAGTGATGATCAACATCAATATAAAAATTCAAGACTTAAACAAAAACAGTGTAAAGAACTGTGCAAAAACACAAATATCACAGAATTTTACGGATACAGAATTTTAACTAAAAACTTCAATTTTGTGCTGTATTGGCCATTCTCAAAGAGAATGTTACACCCCTGCACCACGGTGAGGTTACAGCACACGCAGGGGTTGTTATTCGAGGTCTTCCACTTCTGGGCCGGTGTAAAAGGAACGCAGGTCCGTAGGAACAGTAGTCCTATCGGACCTCCATAGCTTAGGAACCATAGTCCTACCCGGACTTTCATTCCTGGTTTATTTTTAAGTTGTTTTTATCCTAGGACTTGTATTCCTACCGGACTTAAATTCCTTCTACAGCAGTGACAGAAATACTAGTCCGGCAAATTAGATGTCCGTTTATTATACTCTGCAATTTGCACGAGCTGCCAGAAAGACACGAGAGAAAAAAGTGAGGTTTTGGCAGCCTTCCATCGTAGTGTGATGGATAAGTGTACGAGTCTCTTAAGATTATTCTGGGTTCAAATCTCCATGTCAAAAAATATTTTTAAGTTTGAGTATCAACTTAATTTTTTTTTTACGTCATAGACTTGTGGATCAGACACGTGAGTGCATTTTTGTAATCGTCTTACATTTTTGTTACGATATTGAAGTAGGACGAATATCTTGCTTTTTTCAAAGTATATAAACCAACTACAGATATAAAGTAGGCTATATGTCCATGTGTTCAACACGAAGAAATATACCCCCCTCCCCCCCTCAATATGTAGCCCAAAATTGTTTTTAAAAAATATTTATGAAAACTGGTAACTCCAAAAAACTAACATTTGGTGAACAACAAGACAATTTCTATATGCACGAACATAATTTTTAATAATATGTTTTGTTAGTTTATATTTTGACGGTAAATCACAATCTGATTAATTGTGATTTTTTAATCTTTGTCCGATCGGACTTCCATTCCTCGGAATCCTAGTCTGTGGGACCTGTATTCCTTGGAATTTAAGTCTTTGGGACGTGCATTTCAAGGAATGTAAGTCCGTGGGACTTTTATTCCTAGTACTCCTAGTCCACAGGACTTTCAATTCTAGTATTCCTAGTCCTCTGGAATTTATTTCCGATAGTTTGCTTATTACATATGTATGATTCCTGAAAATCCCTGAAATAAAACTTTAAAAACTGTACTTAGTTCTAGTAGTTAGTACTTATAACTAGTACTATAATGACCAGTTACTACAATATAAAATACCAGGAATAATAAGCATGAAAATTGATGAACAATTAAAACTAGCATCAAAACACTTGAAATTAATTATCACTGACTGCCTTATGGCAGTTTCGACCATAAAAAGTATAAGATATGAGTTGGGGAAAGGGTATCTGTATTATACCTGGCCGTTAGGAACACCATAAGCGTTAGAGACTGGGTGGAAGTGGGGGTCGAGGGGGGTGTCAATGGACACGTTCGGGCAAAATGAGCTGGCCTAAAATCTTCACCATGCATTTCCATAATTTTACTCACAATATTAGTTGTAATCCATTTAAAAATGCAGACTGATTTGTTTGGAATCCTCTTTAGCATCTTGGTAGTAATGCGAATATAAATATACGTTGTGTTCCAGATTCGGACATTTTCGTTTCATTCGGGCAATAATGATCAGAATGCCTCCCCCACCCTTCTCCCAAAAAGGGAGTCTGAATGCCTATTGCGACCAAAACGGTCAGGTGTAAAAGTGTCATGAGTCTGTTTAAAAGGATCTTTGTAAATTGTGTGTGCATATTATTGACAGTATGATAATTGTTCAGGGATTACTGTTTTGTTTTAGTCGGTGTAGTAGCCCATTGAGCTGCTAAAACCCACTCTTAGTCATTGATATTTCTATTAATTGATAAACATTAATGAAAACCATTTAACATATTTGCTTATCGATGGTATGGTTTGTTGGGACTAAGATATCATAGAGGTTAGAGTCTGATATGTCATATGTTAGACCAACTTATTTTTTAAAATGAGCAAATTGACAAAGCAGGCACATGTTCAGTAAGCTATGCAGGGGAGAGGTAAAAAAATGTGCCACCCCACCCCACACCCTATGTACACGCACCTGCAACATTATTGACAGAAAGGCACAAACTTAAAATTATATAATAACAAGATAATGTATATAACGCAAATATCACATTTTTATAGTTAAATTACTATTAATATTATTATTATTATTATTATCAAATGCCAATATATAATGTCTAACAGATAATTGTGTTGGTATATCATATGGGCAAGTTATATCTATTTGCGAGTACTAATATGCTTCGAATTATGGTAAATGTTTTTGAGTTGCTTTTAAATGTTTAAACATTTATTAGTTGGAACAATACGCAGTGAACAAAGACCTTGGTTCTGCTCGTGTAATAAGGTCAACAAAATGTGTACAAACTCTTGCAAATTATATAGATGGAAAATATTGGAATAGAAAATATTTAAATAAAGAGAGGCGCTAGTATCCTAAGTTAATTAAATAAACCAAAAAGGAAACTGTTTTTCGTTTTGTTTACATTTATAATTAAATTTTTGTGTACGACCGGACTTAAATTTTGATTGTCCAGGAATGCAAGTCCGGCCCGGACTTGATATCCTGGCAGTCAGACCTGTATTCCTAAGGAACATAAGTCCTAGGACTTGCATTCCTAGATATATTAGACCTAGTACCTGCATTCCTAGGAGACTAAATCCGGGCAGACCACTGTTCCTACGGACTTGCATTCCGTTTACACCGGTCTTCAGCCGATTGAAACTGCTGGTACCTGTCCCAGAGACGTGAAATGGTGCTCTGATGGACGTTCATGTGGCGTTCGACTGCTGACTGCGATTCACCTAACTGGAGGCGGCCTATTGCAGTGTTTCGATTCGGCAGGCTTAGTCTTGGCATCTTGTAACTCGTCTACGTCGAAATAGAAATGAGGCATCATTGCGAGCATTGCAGCTTTAAATACCCATCACTACCCCAATCTTTTCCCCGAATTTCACGTGCATTCGCCGAAATCTGACCATTTCACGCCGATTTCCTGCAACTGTCGCACAACGTTCCACAACATGCATTAAATTTGTTTTAGGGTGCATTTGGGCATGCTGTCCCATTCCAGGAACATTAACAAACAATGTCATTCAGCAACATTGTACAAAAAAAAACCCCGATATTTTGTAAAATCAAACACTTTTTTCTTTCCCTATCACCTATGCGTTTCCTTTATGACGAGTATATAAAGTCCAAACTTTTGTTCAGCAAATATCACTGAGAAAAACGTTATAACTCTTTTTCATCTGTCAACAAAGAAAGGGTGGTACAGACACTACACTGGTACTCTAACACCATGACAAAATATAAAAATACCAAATAAATGAATGCTTATTTACTTCTTTTAATGTATTCCAATAAAGACAATTGTTAGGCATTTAAGCATTAAATATTTCAAGACAGTATAAATGACAATGTAAATAAATGTCAATATGCAAATGAAACAGTTATGTAATTTTCAGTGAAATTTCGAAAAGTGTAATATTATAAAACAAATTTAAACGCTACCAAACATATGTATGGTACTACACTATACATTAAACAAGATTTCCATTCAGGGGCCATCCATAAAGTACGTACGCACAAAGTTTTTACACACGCACACACACACACACACACACAGACACACACACATTTTAAAAATGTATTTTATTTACTTTTTATTATTTTATTTCTTTGGCCTAGCACAAAATAAATATTAATATAAAAATATAAACAAATACACGCAGTACAATTTTTTTTAGCACTGACTTACGATATGTAGTTACTTATTTCAAGTATCTATTTTCTATAAGCATTATGTTTTGATTACTTTCACAAATCAAGAATCGATGAACCATTACAAAAATATTGCGGGGAAAATGCTGTTATTTTCAGGCACTGGGGAACAGGGGGGTTCTGAATAAAATATATATACAGTCAAACCTGTCTTAAGCGGTTACACAAGGGAGTAGATAAAAGTGGCCGCTTAAGACAGGTGACCGCTGATTATAGGCTGCGACATATAGTCTTTAAAATGTTGTTTTTCTTGTTTTCGTTTTTTTAGCTAATTAATGGATGTGTGCTTCACAGTTTACTATAAATAAACTTTTGACATGTCGCCTCCTTCACGAAAAACTGCAACTAGAATGTATTAAATTAACCGTTCTCAACAAGTTTGTTTGCTCTTTCCAGGCGCGTGCGCAGGAGCGCGGTGGGGGGGGGGGTCGAACCCCCACCCCCTCCCACCCCCCTGCTCAAGGCTAAAAAAAAAATTATATCCCGATTTTTAATGTAATTTCTTTCCAACATAATGTGGTCAGAAAGCAGCTCGGCTAGCCAGCAGAAAACACCTCAGAATAGCCTTAGAAGGGGACACCTCGACCACCCCCACCCCCCACCCCTGCCACATTTCCTGCGCACGACCCTGCTTTCTATTTAATTATTTAATTTCTACTTCATGCGGTGTAATGTCATAGTAAGTGAATCTACAAATGTCAAGCATAGACTGCCCAGAGGCAATTAGATGCTTTCCATAGTCCTAGTTTCTTTGTTGATATACAGTAGGGATTTCGGGACTGAGTGGGTACTAGTATTCCTGAAGGTGTGAAGATCGGTTATTTGCTGCACCTTATCTCTGTTGTTAAATATCCCTTTTATATAATAGTAAACATTTACTGTGGCCGCTTAATGCAGGAATTTTAGCGATTTGGGATCCGATTTGGGTGGCCGCTGGCCGGGTTAGACAGGTGACCGCTTATTACAGGAGCATTTACGTTATAAATCGTTTGGGAGGGAAAAAGTGGCCGCTTAAGGCAGGTGGCTGCTGAATACAGGTGACAGGTAATGTATATATATATATTTTTTTTATTATTATTCAGAACCCCCCTGCTTCCCAGTGCTTGAAAATAACAGCATTTTCCCCGCAATATTTTCGTAATGGTTCATCGATTCTTGATTTGTGAATGTAATCAAAACATAATGCTTAAGGCCTATATGTACCTAAATTTTGTCAAAATAACTCGGACGTAAAACGGGACGGTTTTCGGTGGGGTGGTTTTGAATAAATGCTAACAATATTAATAAATATTAATAATACTAATGGAAATAATAATGATAATTTTTGCAGTGTCACTCACACACACTCGCAAATAAATAAGTAAACTACAAATTAAAGAAACAGTATTATTATATTATTTTTTGGCTAAAATTAATTAATGCGGAATAATAAAAATCAATTAACGCTGTTGTGGCATTTCACGGTATTTCCTTGCAGTAAAAACATCAACACCAGTATAAAAATGTTGACTAAATTAGGTTATAAAGCAACACGTTATCAAATAATTCTATTGTTCGCTACATACCATGACATTAGATACTGAAATTTAAATGTACCGCGTCTTCTTTACTCATCTTTACGTTGATCTAACGGTGCTGACAAAAAAAAAAAAATAGCCCATTGGTTGACCTGGAATATTAAAGGTCACTTCCGTCCTAGATGATTCCTAAGTTGCTTGCCTTTTTTATTATAATAATATACCCTCGTTTGACAAAGTAACTTTTTAATTACTTTGTATAATATCTACATTTGACATTTTATTGCATCTTTATAACCATTTTAGAGATTTAAAAAGTTTAATTAATTATTTTTCAATTATTTAAAGTCTGTTTTCAAATATATATTTTTGCGTTCAGTGTTGGGAAAACGCTTGTAGCAATATAGGCTACGTGTTAGTGTTGGGACGCTAATTTATGGAAATAAAACTAGCTTTCTCATAATTATTGTAAATATTCAGCATATTTTAAATTTCATGATACAGTTATACTACTTCAATTATTATTATTATTGTCGTTCTTCTTCTTCTTCTTCTTTTTCTTTCTTTTTGACCATAGCAATAATTTTAGGGGTTTGTATGTAGGCTAGTGCGTGCCTTAGACACTGTAGGGGAACGGATGTGTATATAAAAAAAATTGCATCGGATGTGGAATTACTGTCAAGCGAGACATCGGGTTGTACGTTCGGAACACGTCAAAGGTAGGTAGTAAGAATATTGCTTTTGCAATGGTTTCCTTAATATTTGATGCTAGTTACGATTTCTTGATTAGGTCTTGTAGTGCTTATAGTGTATAAGGTACTTGTTATGTATTAAATAAGGTAATACCATATTCATGACGTCAGTGTAAAACATGTCATCAGGGACGCACAGACATGAGTCAAGGAAGCCATGTTGTCAGAAAATCATGGGGTAATAAAAATATCTACAACTGAAAGCATCTTTGTTTCCAGTGTATTCATAAGATAATTCAAATGAACATTATATTTGGCGACGAGGATCTAGAAGCTCGTGAAAGGAAATGGCAAGTTTTGCACAGTACTTTACAATCGTAAATGCCGATTCAAAACTGTGAAAATTCGTACACCGATTTCCATATTTCTGTGTCGCTAATTCAAATGATCCTGCCACACAAATTTTAAAATTCAAGTATCAGTCTACGATGGCGACCGCGTTGCCGAACTTTCCAGTCTTTGATATTCATCAAGACAATAATTGTGGTCCTAGATGGTCGAAATGGCTCACTCGATTCGAACGTTTGATGGTTGCTATGGATATTACCGATCCTACACGCAAACGCGCTTTACTGCTTCACTATGCAGGTAACGATGTCGATGACATTTTTGAAACGTTCAGCGATGTCGGACAAGATGAAGACTATGATATTGCAAACAATAAACTGTCAGAATACTTTACGCCCATAGTTAGCACATCTTTCGAGATTTATAATTTTCGAAATGCTAAGCAACAGGAAAATGAGAGTATTGATTCGTTCTGCACCCGGTTACGAAAACGGGCTAAATCTTGTGGCTTTGCAGAAACAGAAAAAGAGTTAGTTTCACAAATTGTACTCAGCTGTAGTCACAAAAGTTAAGACGCAGAGGATTACGCGAGAATCTTAATTTAACAAGAGTTGTTAAATTTCGGAAGGTCATTGGAAATCAGTGAGAGTCAAGCATGTAGTGTTGAGGGATCAAATTCCAGTCTCTACTGTGAGTGGCAACAGATCACGTCCGCGTCAAAGACGTTTTACACCAAGAAAGGTTAGTCAGTCTATACAGTCTCGGGAATCGTACCGTAAATCACATGGCAATCGTCATCAAAGCATAGGAAGATCAAACCTGTCTACTCGTAGGTGTTATTTCTGTGCTGGCCAATACCCACACACAAATCAGTGTCCTGTCGAGCATGTGGAATCTTGAATAATTTTTCTCGTGTGTCATTTGAAACAAAAGTTGGGAAACAGAGTTCATGAAATAAATCAAAGGGCAATAACTACTGATAATTCTTACTATCCAAATCATTTTGAAACTGATGATGAAGATTATGCTTACACAGTCAATAAGTCTTGTTCTGGTAATGGTGTTAACGCAATAAAAAGAAAATCACCTATGCCTACAACAGATATTGTGATTGCAGGTAAAGAAATAACTGTCATGATTGATTCAGGTTCATCAGTTGACATTCTTGATCAGCATACATATGACAATTTATGTAAAAATGGCTATGCAATGTCACCTGTGACAGATGCAAAACGAAAGTTGTTCGAATATGGATCGCAAATTCCACTGCATGTCGTTGGTGTTACAACCTTACCCGTAAAATATAAAACTGCAACAAAATCTTGTGAGTGTGTCACGGTACATGCTCTTAATTTGTTTCGCCTGTGTCGATTTTAATTGTGTTAGGGTGCCGTGTGCAGTTTATTGCCCGTAGCCCAGGTGGACAACTTGTTACGTAATACTTCTCGCGCGATTCTTGCGTTCCAATATGCACTTAGCGAGGTGTGGAGGCCATGTGGCGAGTAGTTACGTAATACCTCTGCGAGTGCGGTTTTACAACCGTGATTTTGGCGACGATGGCGTCAGTAGTCTGACGATCAGAGAGAAATAATACCTACGCTAGGAGAGATGAAATATGAGATGATACGTGAGGTGCCGCCTTGTTCCCCCAGGCCAATTCTGATTTTGGAATAAATAGCTAGGATTTAGAGATATCGAGGAGAACGATTAGGAAGGCTCCGAAGGAACGTTAGTCCGTTTGGACTTTGGTAAATATCATTTCTGCTCTGTGTATAACCTTGATGTGATTGATGTGACTTAAATATTTTAATACTGTATTATACCAATATTCTTTAGACAGTGTCTTCGGTCATCTGACGAAGTAAATCGTAGACTTATTGTTCTAACATTATATGAGTATTTGGTAACATAAAGCTTAGCCAGTCATCCCAGCCGACCTGGGTAAACTGTAGGTTATTGTCTTTATTGTGATAAGTATTAATTCTGTGTTACAAGATTACTGAAGAGTAGTTAGGGTTAATTAAAAATTAACCCGTTAGGAATAGAGCTGTAATTCCTTGATTAATTAAGTTCCCCTGCAAGCGTTTCTAAATTATCACACGTTACTGAACGAGTAGTAAGGGTTAATTAAAAATTAACCAGTTAGGAATGGTGTTGTAATTCCTTTATTAATTAACTTCTCCTGCAAGCGTTTCTCAATTATCACACGTGTGGGTGTGGTGTAACGGTGAAGTGATTCGCATATTGTGTAACTAGACACCTAGAGATTAACTAATTAAGTGATCAGTCTGGGTTGTTATTATTGTTGTTATTAATTACTACTACGGCTGTACATTTGTCAGCGTAGATTAATACAGATTCCAAAGTGTATTGTGTTTTTGTTGTGTTTTCTAGAGAACTAACGTGCTATATTATATATACTTTATATAAGATCGTATCTCTGATCATACCTAGAGACGAGCCATACTAGGTTTAACAGCCTGTTACAGAGAGATCTAATAGATATAAAGTTAGGAGAGATATTTTGATAATCGTGTTTTACTCAGTTACGGGAATTATAGAATCCCCGTGACAGAGTGGTACATCATCAAAGGTAATTTTGGCAATCTGATGAGTTTTCGAACAGCTGAAGATCTCAACATTTTACATATTTCACAAAACATTCAGTGTAACAACATTTGTGATGAATATCCAAAGCTGTTTAAAGGAATTGGTAAAATTAAAGATCAGCAAATCAAACTTCATGTTGATGAAAGTGTTCTCCCAAAACAACAGCCTCATCAGCACATACCTTTTCATATTAGTAAAGATGTTGAAAAAGAACTTGAGCGATTAGAATCTCTTGATATCACTGAGATGGTTGAAGGAACCTACACCCTGGGCGAGTCCCATAGTTGCTGTTCCTAAGAAATCTGGAGGAATTCGCATTTGTGTAGATATGCGAGAGGTCAATCATGCAATTAAACGTGAAAAACACATCATGCCTACCATTGATGATCTAATTAATGATCTAAATTGTGCGACTGTTTTCAGTAAACTTGACCTCCAAGCAGCTTACTACCAGTTAGAACATGATCCAGAGAGTAGATACCTCACAACGTTCAGTACGCATGCAGGACTCCGACGTTACAAACGTTTATCATTTGGTATCAACACAGCTTCTGAGATATATTTAAAATACTTTCTCTGAAATAATTTAAAATGTTCCTGGTACAAAGAATCTGTCAGATGACATTATCGTATTTGGTAAAACTTAGCATGAACATGATAATAACCTGCTAAAGGTCTTCTCAGTTCTGCAGGAAACTGGTATTACTTTGAACAAAGCAAAGTGTGAACTTTCGAAATCTGAAATCAAATTCTACAGTCATGTGTTCAGCAAAGATGGTTTAGCACCAGATCCAGATAAAATACAAACTATAGTGATTACTCCAGAACCACAGTCATCCAGTGAAGTGAAATCACTGTTGGGAATGGCACAGTATGTTGCTCGTTTGATTCCCGGTTATGCTAACATTACTGAACCTCTTCGGAAACTAACGAGAAAAGATGTTCCATGGATCTGTGGAAATCTGAAAAAAAAATTTTGTGAAACTCAAGCATGCACTTAGTGGAGCCAAGGTGATGAGATATTTTGATCCAGCTAAGAAAACAAAAACCCTTGTGGATGCCAGCCCAGTCCGATTGGGTATCATTTTAACACAAGAAGGAAAAATAGTTAACTATGCAAGTCGAGCTCTATCATATGTTGAGAAGCGATATTCCCAAACTGAGCGTGAGATGCTAGCAGTAGTTTGGGGAGCAGAACATTTCCATTTGTTCAAATATGGAGAACAATTCACCATTTTCAGTGATCATAAGCCATTACCTGTAATTTTCAAAAGCCAAAAGCCAACTTCAGCAAGAATTGAGCGTGGAGAATTAGACTTCTTCCGTATCAACACTTTAGTGTACAAGCCTGATAAAGACGATGCAAATCAAGCTGGCTACCTTAGCCGTCATCCTGGTAAGATTTCTACAAAAATATTGCAGAAGAGTACATAAATTATGTCTGTACAAATGCTGTACCAAAAGCTTTAACCATAGAAGAGATTCGTGAAGAAACCAAAAGAGATTCTACTCTTTCAAAAGTGATTTCAGCTATTGAACATGGAAACTGGTCAGACTCTGAGATAAACTTTTATTTGCCAATTAAAGATAAACTTTAGGTTTTCAATGGCATTATTTTGCGAGATCATAGAATTGTGATTCCTGGAACGCTAAGAGAGAAAGCTGTAGATCTTGCACATGTTGGACATCAAGGCATTGTAAAAACCAAGAGACTAATTCGCGAAAAAGTTTGGTTTCCTAAAATTGATCAGATGATTGAACAGAAAGTGCAAAACTGTATTCCATGTCAGTCCGCTACAAATATGCCGCGACACCAAGAGCCTTTGAAAATGACAAATCTGCCTTCTGCACCATGGCAAAATATTGCCATAGATTTTGCCGGACCATTTCCTTCAGGCGACTATCTTTTGGTTGCTGTTGAGATAATTTCCTCTACATCAGCTGTTGCTGTTATTCCAAAGAAGGATGCAATATTCTCACAAGGTATTCCATTGATTGTGAAATCTGATAATGGACCGCCTTTTAATGGTAAACATTTTACAGACTTTTCAAAGTATCTTGGATTTCAGCATAGACGAATCACACCGGCATGGCCCGAAGCTAATGGTGAAGCTGAAAGATTTATGCGAAATTTGAACAAGTGTGTAAGAGCTTCTACTGCTGAACATTTGGATTGGAAACAAGAACTACAAAGTTTCTTCGTCATTACACAGCTACCCCACATTCAACAACAGGAATCAGCCCATTTGAAGCACTCTATAGACGAAAGATGAATATTCAACTGCCTCAGTTATCGATTCCAAGTGAGCGATTGGACAAACTTCACCGAACAATCCAACAAAATGACGATGCAGCGAAACTGAAGATGAAAGTCTATGCAGATAACAGACGACACACAAAGACATCTAATTTCCAAGTTGGTGATACTGTGTTGGTGAAACAACAAAGGTTTAACAAACTAACTCCACCATCCAGTCCAGTTCCATATAAACTTGTTTGTCAAAAAGGTAGTATGTTGACAGCTCAGCGTGGAAATCATCAAATCACAAGGAACTCTTCACATTTCAAATCTGTAAATGCTGATGTTTCAGATCTTTTTGAAGAAGATGAGGATATTGAGTGTGAAACCTACAAAACTCAACTGACAAAGATACTGTAACTGTTTCAAAATCGATGATTAATCCAAATTCAAACATGTCTGATAATGAATCGTGGTCATGTTTAAGAAAGTCAACCCGACAGTGAAAACCACCTGTCAGATTCAAAGATTATGACTTGTGTCAAATCCATATCTACAGTGTATAAGAGTGAATTCCATTAGTTCAGTACTTATATTTTGACTATAGAAAAGTAGTCCAGATTTAAGTTTATGGTTCACTAAAGAAAGTGATATTCTATTTTATTTAGTTTTCAGTGTTTTCAGAATTTCAGAACTGTTGTGTTGGAAGAACTGTCTAAGAGTTAAGTATATAGTTGTAATTTTCAAAGAACTGTCATGTTGGAAGAACTGTCTAAGAGTTAAGTATATAGTTGTCATTTTAAAAGAACTGTTGTGTTGGAAGAACTGTTTAATTTGAAAAATAAGTATAGTGATTGTTCAAGAAATAAATATAGTAACTGTTCAAGGAATAAGTATAATAACAGTTTTAGAAATAAGTGTAGTAACTTGTTAAGGAATGAGTATATTTTTCTAGTCTCATCATGCAGGGGTATTTTAAATTAATTTACCTTATGGATTTATTATTTTAAGTTCAGGAGGGTTGTAGTGTTTATAGTGTATAAGGTACTTGTTATGTATTAAAGACGGTAATACTACATTCATGATGTCAGTGTAAAACACGTCATCAGGGACGCACAGACATGAGGCAAAGAAGCCATGTTGTCAGAAAATCATGGGGTAATAAAAATATCTACAACTGAAAGCATCTTTGTTTCCAGTGTATTCATAAGACAAATACAGATGAACATTATAGGCCTATACTTTGTCAAATGATTTTATCAACGTATTTCATAAATACAGCTGTTATTTATTGTCTTTGTATGTGTTCAGTCATCAAGACTACATCAAGAAGACCCAAACATTGTGAATGAAATTACGATAAACTTATTTATTTTTTGCTACAACTTTTTCAAACGTCTATAGAAACAAACTCAATTCTGTTTAGTGTCAAAAACATTTACACAAGCCATTTGTATGAGACATCGTTTTTGTTTGTATTTTGCAGGAGCACAATGGCGTACACTCAATATATATGCTACTACTGTCCAGTCCAGTCGGATGATTTTGAGAAGATTATTTACCATGGCATAATGGAACATGGAAAGTTAGAATTAAAGTTAAAGGTAGCCACAATTTCAGACATGAACAATGTTTTTCAAACTAAAAATTACAAAATTATCCCTGAACAATTTGCTTTGGAAGGTAAAATTATAACTCCACAAAAAGCTACTCTGAGTGTAAAAATTGCAACATGACGACAGTGTTGAAGAACTACAGTTGATAATCAACAAACTTAGACCAGAGCTGGCTGCAAAGGAGGACGTCATCATCATGAATCAAGATGGTTGCTGTCTGTGGAGAATTAGACTGAGTACATGGCCTGCTGCAACACTGGTTTTGTATGTTGTGCCAGCGAGGTGCTGTAGGTCACCTCTGCTCAAGTGATTCCCCACCACACGAGAAGTTGAGTTTTTAGATTTACGGGTGTTATTGTCTACTATTTGATGCCCACAAATGTTTCATTTTTGACCTCAACCTAACGCTTTCAGTCATAAAGGACATTTGTGGGATCAAATAGACAATAACACCCGCAATCTAAAAACTCCATATGGTTATCTCCTAAATATCCCCCCCTTTTAAAATTTGTCCATGAATCAATTTATATAAATGAAAGCATTGATTTTATTAAGAAATGATACACTGTCCAGGCAAGACCTGAAGAAATTAATTATTATCAGTTACTATTTAGGCCTACAGTAGTTTAGTTTTATTTCTCTGTAGACTATGTTTTTATACTGGTCTGCGAGTTAGCCTACTTTATAATTCTACTGTAGATATATTAATCATTATAACCAATAAATGTAATTTAATTATAAACAGCGAGTGTGATATTCTATCCACTCAGAATTATTGATAAACTCTGCTGGTGGGTGGTTTGACGGGAAGAGAAACACACAACACTACTTGTAGATATTTAGAACCTCCCTCATACCCCTAAACTGTATAGAGTTTAATGGTGGCAGTGGTGGGATATATACTACTCAAAAGAATTTAAGGGTCAAAAATTTATAACCAAATAAGTTTCAGAGTGTATTAGATTGATGATGTAAACTACACCAAAAATTTAATTTATTGTTCCATATTTACAAAAAAAACACAAATAAACGTCACTGTATACAAGAAAGTCACATGACATGCTGTCAAAGTTGAAGGTTGTCAAACATGGATTTTACACATCACAACATTCGTTTAATAGTGTGTGAATCCACCCCTGGCGCGAATACACTCGACACATCGTTGCCTCATGCTGTTGATCAGACCTCTGAAGAACTCTTGGGGAATGGCCTGCCACTCTGCCATAAGAAGTTGACCCAGATCATGAAGGTTGGCCGGAGGGGCATGGTTATCCCGAACTCTCCTGCCTAATTCGTCCCAGGCATGCTCTATTGGGACCAAGTCAGGCGAATATGCTGGCCAATCCATCCTGGCGATACCTTGTTGTCTGAGAAAGTCCATTACCACCCTGGCGCGGTGTGGTCTGGCATTGTCATCCTGCAGAACTGCCCTGCCGCCAATCTGCTGAAGGCCTGGGAGAACCAACGGCCGGATAATCTCATTCAGATAGCGGATTCCATTCAGATTGCCATCCACCACATAGAGGGGGGTCCTGTGGTGGATAGAGATGTCTCCCCACACCATGACGCTGCCACCACCGAACCGGTGACGTTGTCTAACGTTAACGTCAGCGAAGCGCTCCCCAGGACGTCTGTAGACACGAACCCGACCGTCGTTGAACTGGAGACTAAACCTGGACTCATCAGTGAACATCACTCGACCCCACTGAACACGTTGCCACCGCAGATGAAGTGTGCACCAGTGACGTCTGGCCGTTCTGTGACGTGGTAGGAGTGGTGGTCGAACAGCCTGGCGACAGCAGCGTAGATTATTGGCTCTCAGACGATTGCGTATGGTTTGATCAGACACTAGAGTTCCAGTCGCAGTCCGCAGATTGTCACGTAATCGGCGTGCAGTGGTTGTGCATTGACGTAGAGCCATATTGGTGATGTAGCGGTCCTCTCTATTTGTAGTGCTTCGGGGTCTTCCCGAACGTGGACGATTTCGAAAAAAATTCGTTGCTTGGTACCGTTGCCACAGTCGGCCAACGACACTCTGACTGACACCAAGTCTCAGAGCAACATTTCTTTGCGTATTGCCATCCTGAAGCCAAGCAATAGCCCTTCCTCGATCTTCGATAGTCAGTTGACGTCGTACCATTGTCCAATTTGGAGTGTGCACCGTACACGAACGCAAGCTCCAATTATACGGAAATTCAGCATTGGGAACATGGAATACACGTGCAAAGCGTGCAAATGAAGCGCTTTGTGAAAAAGCAAGTTATGGGCACTTAGCAGACCTTTCGCTTTCGCCCTAATTTACGTGCAAATGTAAGCATGTTTTCGCAATTAGAACTAGTCGACAGTGTCAATGACAGTGGATTTTAATTCATTTATGGGTTGCTTAGACCCACTTTCGACAAAATGGAACAATACCATGCGTGACATTATGGTCTAGCTAATATAATTGACATTCAGAAAATAATGTCGAAAATATCATCTGACCCTTAAATTCTTTCGAGTAGTATATTTTAATAACCCATAAATCTTACATTTAAAACCAAATTCAAATAAAATGGAAAATTATTCAGTTAGTGATTCCCCATCTAGGAGAGTGGATTATGTTGATAGTGTGGCTGGAAATTTACATTCTCGCCAAGCATCCCACATGTTGGAATCGGTTCCAAGTGAGTACCAGTACACTAGTGCTTTGTGTCTAGATCTTTACCGCCAACCATCCTGACATGAACTGTCCGAGCTCATGAACAATAATGGAAGCCAACCACAGCTTTCGGCCCATTCACCAGCTGCTAGTTCAGTACGTAGTATAGCAAATGTTGCGCAGATACCAACATGGCCAGAATATCCTGACCCCATGGTCAGTGACTACTTACCTTCCAGGTCACACACTGAGGGTTTCTTGCCCAAAGAAACTTTAGTGTATCCTGAGAATCAGCCCATGCACTCGCATAGTGGTTACAATTGCTTGAACAATACTTGACAAAAGATGGGCCATTTTTAAGTAACAGCAAGTCCATGGTCCTCCAGGAATCAGAGTTGTCTCGGCACAGTGACATGGGTGACACCTTTCCAGCAGTTAGACGAGCTTTCATTACTGCACTCCTTAGCAACCTGAAAGGAAGATTTGAAATGGCAGAGGTAATCAAGGCAATGAAAATAGCCAACTTCAGTGTATGGCCTCTACCTGAAGATGCTAAAGAGAGTGACACCGTATGGTGATGATGCATTGACAGTGCCAATTCAAAACTACGAAAAGATGCTTGGGAATGCAGGGGTTGACACTGTCCAAGCTTCGGTAGAGTGGTCTGCACTAAAGCACTCAATCTACTCCAACCGTCCAAATGAAGTAAAGTCTTGCTCATGAGAAAAGATTAATCGAACATACGATGATGGAAGATACAGTAACATACTGTCCGTCATGGACCTTATTATGACAGTATCTGGATCATCTGCAGAGTGTGAAAGAGGGTTTAGTCAAATGAAGTCTGTCAAAACAGATATCAGATCAAGCTTAGGAGAAGATGCCTTGTCAGACCAACTCATAACAAAGCTTCATTCTGCTTGCATTGAACAATTCGACCCATTGCCTGTTATTCATCTGTGGAATCGGAGTGATAAAAGGTGGCCAATCTTTTTTGACAGTGATACACAAATCAAAATTATGCTAGCCAAAGAGCAACATTTGGAGACAGTGACCAAGCTAGTGACAACAGGCTGGTCAACCAGGAAGTCTACACGACCCCGGAAGTCTACAAGACACTGGCGTTTCTTTGATGTTGAGGAAATTGAATCTGAATCCGATGATGATTGGGGGGATGAAATGGATGAAAATATGTTTCAAACAACAATGAGAAAGGAAGGACTTATTACCAGTGTATAATGTAAAAGTGGACATTAAAAAAGCTGTTTTCAAATCAAGTCAATGTTTTCTTTTAAGTTTTCATGTCAATATCATGTATGTTGGTATCTTTGCTATACAAATCAATATTATTTTATTGAAACATAAGAAATGCATATTACTTATGCTTACTTAAAAATTTGGTTTAAAACCTGAAATATGAATATTTCGTGTTTGGGCCACTGAAAATGAAATTGTACTGTTTCTCGTTTGTAATCTTATGACGCTGAGAAAGTGCTTGAAGCAAAACTACATGACATTAGCAGTGGGAAGATCTGCAGTATCAGCCCAAAAGAGAGCCAGAAACTTGCCGGTTCTGACACAACATTGCATAAACAAGTGCTCTTGAAAAGGTTACAAGACACAAATGACAGAGAGAATTTAACATCAATAAAACAGCATTTAAACCGGCATCTGCAATGGGAGCAGGGTGTGATTTATCGACCGCCCAAGGTTTCGTGGCCAGTAGACCCAGAGTTAAACACCGTAGGCAGTTGTTGGAGATTCAGAAATTGCAACATGACGACAGTGTTGAAGAAGTAATCAACAACATTAGACAAGAGCTGGCTCCAAAGGAGGAGGTCATCATCATGAATCGAAATGTGTTGCTCTCTGTGGGGAATCAGACTGAGTACATGGCCTGCTGCACCACTGGGTTTGTATGTTGTGCTAGCGAGGTGCTGTAGGTCACCTTTGCTCAGGTGATTCCCCACCACACAAGAAGTCGAGTTTTCAGATTTACAGGTGTTATTGTCTCCTATTTGATGCCTGCAAACGTTTCATTTTTTACCTCAAGTTAACGCCTTCGGTCATAAATGACATAAAGTAGTATAGCAAATGTTGTGCAGATACCAACATGGACAGAATATCCTGACCCTATGGTCAGTGACTACTTACCTTCCAGGTCACACAGTGAGGGTTTCTTGCCCAAATATACTTTAGTGTATCCTGAGAATCGGCCCATGGTGGTTACAATTACCCATACACTGGACAGACCAGGTGCCCGCATTCTGCACCACCTCCAGTGGTGAGTTCGAACCAAAATCTAATTGGTCTAGTGTCACAATTGTCCAGCATCGTACTTGATCTAGCACTGAGGATCGACTACCATGAAAGATGCCATCTAAGAGAAGATAATTTAATTGGGTAAATCTCACTCTAGGCACCTAAATTTAATGCGAAGGGTGATTACCGTGCTTTTGAAGCACAGTTTAGGAATCTAGCCACACATTAACGTTGGCAACATACCCAGGCAGCAAAAATGTTGCGGTGTGCACTGGAGGGTGTAGCTCAGCGTTTCTATGCAGGTCTACCTGAGCATGACTGACTGGACTACCAGAGGCCTATGCAGGCAATATGGAACCAGTCTTCCAGATGTTAAATGGGAGGAGCTGATGGGGTGAAACCGTAAGTCTGGCTCTGGATGCACTGAAGAGGGTCATAGATAAAGACTTACGACTGTTTTATGGACCGAGATGTATGCACTCTTCAGGAGGCATTTGATGTGGCTCAAGTTTATGAATCAGTTGTCAGCAAACCTGCTCAGCAGAGATAGGTGCATACTTTGAGCCATCATCCTTCTCAAGGAAAGAGAGTACATTTTGGTTCAGAGACTCGGTACTTTGACCAAATCAGCTGTCTGATCTTCAAAACACTGTGGAGAAGATGGCATCTATGCCGTTTTGGTCATTTCATTCACACAGTCACCCACATAGAGGAAGACCCATCGAGAACAATCAGAAGAACAGTACATTTTGGAAGAAAGAAGATATCCTAGATCTGCAAGACGAGAAGATGAGTTTGGAGGAGGATCAAGGGGACCGGAACGACTCGTCTAAGCCAATGCCAACCCAGAAGGAGGTCACCTTCAGCAGTGGCATGGATTGCACGTCCTGCCCTGAGGAGGGGATACTCCTCAAGTTCCATGCTTTAGAAAGACATTGAATAATGTGGTATATTCAGAAAGTGACCACCTTCTTCTGCCCCGTAAGGGAGTGCAATTAAACATATAACCGTTTTGTGGGCTTGACGCATCACTATACAATAGTGCATGCTGGCCGCCGAGGCAACCCTATAAATCCCATACAAGTTTGCAGGAGAGCCAGAACCAGAGTAGTGGAGAAGCTGTGTTTTGTTGACCCGGGACACCTGGTGATTCGCCCTAAGGCTGCTACTATAAAGACCCCTAGGAAGGGAGATAAAGAAAACGAGAGGCCGGTCAGCATCAGCGTTAAACCTGGTTCCAGCTCCACTGTTTCAGCTGTACCACGTCCAGCTACATCCGTTCCGACCTCAGAGCCGAGTAAGAAATATCATGAGTAAGAAATATCATGACGATGCAAAACAAATAATGGGAAGAACAAAGAGGACTATTCATTTAGAACATTCGTTTTTGTTTTTGTTGTTGTGCAACTTATATGGTGTACATTTGTGATTATTGGACATGTGACATGAATGTCAGTTGTGCTATTCTTTTGAAATGTTAATGTGTTTATTTCATGGATCTAATGTAGGTATGTATACATGTAAGTACTGACAAAATATTTTAGGAGCATATTAAATCTATAGGTATTTCAACTTTATCACAGTTAAATAATTACCGTTACTATATGTGCTCACTTCCATGGTAAAATAATTTTGTTGTACATTAATAACATTGTGCAAATGTATTGTTAATTGATAATGTTCATTCTTAAACCAATGCTATTGTTGATTAATTCGCGAACGAGTTTTAAATTTTAAAAGGGGGAATATGTGTTATGACGTCAGCTTGATTTCCTTGAGTACAGCAACAAGAGTAAATTTCAACAAAAATGCAAAAGTAAATATGGTCTCACACAATGCAACGCAAAATAAGACGAAGCTCATCCACTGTTTCTCATTTATACTCATCTGACGCGGAGGCAGTGTCTGAAGCAAACATACATAATCATCAGACGAAAGTGAAAACTTCATTAACTACTTCAGACGATCACACTATTCCATTGTCCACTGACATTGCCTTTTCAGACAAACTCGTCCTCAGGACAACTTTCAAGAAGGTACTAGTAGTACTGTTTCACGTTTGCAGTGTTATGAGGCTAAGAGAGTTCTTGAAGCAAAACTATATGACATTAGCAGTGGGAAGATCTGCAGTATCAGTCCAAAAGAGGGACAGAAACTTGCCAGTTCTGACACAACATAGCATAAACAAGTGCTCTTGAAAAGGTTACAAGACAAAATTGACAGAGAGAATTTAACATCAATAAAACAGCATTTAAACTAGCATCTGCAATGAGAGCAGGGTAGACCTAGCATTAAACACTGTAGGCAGTTATTGGAAATTCAGTAATTGCAACATGACGACAGTGTTGAAGAACTACAGTTGATAATCAACAAACTTAGACAAGAGCTGCCTGCAAAGGAGGCGGCCCTCATCATGAATCAAGATATGTTGCTGTCTTTGGGGAATCAGACTAAGTACATGGCCTGCTGCAACACTGGTTTTGTATGTTGTGCTAGCGAGGTGCTGTAGGTCACCTCTGCTCAAGTGATTCCCCACCACACGAGAAGTTGAGTTTTTAGATTTTCGGGTGTTATTGTCTACTATTTGATGCCGGATGTTTAATTTTTGACCTCAAGCTAACGCCTTCGGTCATAAAGGACATTTGCGGGATCAAATAGACAATAACACCCGCAAACTAAAAACTCCATATGGTTATCTCCTAAATATCCCCCCTTTTAAAATTTAAAATTTGTCCATGAATCAATTTATATAAATGTAAGCATTGATTTTATTAAGAAATGATACATTGTCCAGGCAAGACCTGAAGAAATTAATTATTATCAGTTACTATTTAGGCCTACAGTAGTTTAGTTTTATTTCTCTGCAGACTATATTTTTATACTGGTCTGCGAGTTAGCCTACTTTATAATTCTACTGTAGAGATATTAATCATTATAACCAATAAATGTAACTTAATTATAAACAGCGAGTGTGTTATTCTATCCACTCAGAATTATTGGTAAACTGTGCTGGTAGGTGGTGTGACATAGTGGCAGCGATGGGATATATTTTAATAACCCATAAATCTTACTTTTAAAATCAAATTTAGAGTGGATCATGTTGATAGTCTGGCTGGAAAAGTACGTTCTCGCCAAGCATCCCACATGTTGGAATCGGTTCCTAGCAAGTACCAGTACACTAGTCCTTTGTGTCCAGATGTTTACCGTCAACCATTCAGTCATAGACTGTTTGAGCTCATGAACAATAATGGAAGCCAACCATAGCTTCCGGTCCATTCACCTGCTGCTAGGTCAGTAAGTAGTATAGCAAATGTTGTGCAGATGCCAACACGGCCAGAATATCCTAACTCTATGGTCAGTGACTACTTACCTTCCAGGTCACACAATGACAGTTACTTGATACTGAAGTGTATCCTGAGAATTAGCCCATGCATTCGCATAGTGGTTACAATTACCCATACACTGGACAGATCAGGTAACCTGTATTCTGTATCACCTCCAATGCTGAGTTCGGACCAAAATCTAATTGGTCAAGTGTCACAATTGTTCAGCATCGTACTGGATCTCTCATTGAGGATGGACTCCCATGAAAGATGCCATCTAAATTAATATTTGGTATGACAGACAATAAAAAAAAAAGATTTCTAAACGGCTTACAATTAACATTTTTGACCTCAAGCTAACGCCTTCGGTCATAAAGGACATTTGCGGGATCAAATAGACAATAACACCCGCAATTTAAAAACTCCATATGGTTACCTCCTAAATATCCCCCCTTTTAAAATTTAAAATTTGTCCATGAATCAATTTATATAAATGTAAGCATTGATTTTATTAAGAAATGATACATTGTCCAGGCAAGACCTGAAGAAATTAATTATTATCAGTTACTATTTAGGCCTACAGTAGTTTAGTTTTATTTCTCTGCAGACTATATTTTTATACTGGTCTGCGAGTTAGCCTACTTTATAATTCTACTGTAGAGATATTAATCATTATAACCAATAAATGTAACTTAATTATAAACAGCGAGTGTGTTATTCTATCCACTCAGAATTATTGGTAAACTGTGCTGGTAGGTGGTGTGACATAGTGGCAGCGATGGGATATATTTTAATAACCCATAAATCTTACTTTTAAAATCAAATTTAGAGTGGATCATGTTGATAGTCTGGCTGGAAAAGTACGTTCTCGCCAAGCATCCCACATGTTGGAATCGGTTCCTAGCAAGTACCAGTACACTAGTCCTTTGTGTCCAGATGTTTACCGTCAACCATTCAGTCATAGACTGTTTGAGCTCATGAACAATAATGGAAGCCAACCATAGCTTCCGGTCCATTCACCTGCTGCTAGGTCAGTAAGTAGTATAGCAAATGTTGTGCAGATGCCAACACGGCCAGAATATCCTAACTCTATGGTCAGTGACTACTTACCTTCCAGGTCACACAATGACAGTTACTTGATACTGAAGTGTATCCTGAGAATTAGCCCATGCATTCGCATAGTGGTTACAATTACCCATACACTGG
This sequence comes from Gigantopelta aegis, assembly GCF_016097555.1. Lineage (NCBI taxonomy): Eukaryota > Metazoa > Mollusca > Gastropoda > Neomphalida > Peltospiridae > Gigantopelta > Gigantopelta aegis. The sequence continues at coordinate 36,207,652 of NC_054700.1, read as the reverse complement.
ACAGATCAGGTAACCTGTATTCTGTATCACCTCCAATGCTGAGTTCGGACCAAAATCTAATTGGTCAAGTGTCACAATTGTTCAGCATCGTACTGGATCTCTCATGGAGGATGGACTCCCAAGAAAGATGCCATCTAAATTAATATTTGGTATGACAGACAATAAAAAAAAAAGATTTCTAAACGGCTTACAATTAACATAAAATATTATATATACAGAATGTGAACCAGAATTTAAATATATTAGCAAGTAAAAATACTCTACAAGAACAATTTGCAATAGAAAAATACATTTTGTTTTAAAAACTGTGATTATAAAGAATTCACCGAAAATTGGACACCATGGTTGAATTTTTTTAAAGAGAAAATAAAAGAAGAAAACAAATCTTATATCATGAAAAGGTATTTTAGAAGTGGATGATTTTAGTTATGCTCATACTGCAGAGTTGGAGAATACAAACTCATCCTTCCCCTTCCTCTCTTCTTCTTTTTCTTCACTTCCTTTCTTTATTCTTCCTCTTCTTTCTGATCCCCACAATGATATTTGTTTTTGTTTTTTCGGGGGAGGGGGGGGGGTTGGGTTTTTGTTTTGGTTTTATTTGCGGTTTTTTGGTTTTTTAATTTTATATATTTATATATTATCTTTTTTTCTTTTCTTTTTAATTAATTAATTAATTTGTTTTATTTATTAATTTATTTTTATTTTTATTTTTTTTTTTTTTTTTTGGGGGGGGGGGTGTTTCGAATTTGATTTATCTATGTATTTTCAAAAAAGTGTGTTATTTTTATATTACACAAAAACAGGTTAATTATAATTCCTATAAGGCGTAGAAAAACAAATTGTTTGGTTCCGGTTACCCGACCGTCCCTAAATTTTTGGTGCCGACCCTAAACTTTTTTTTAACCTTTTCCCCACCCTTTTTTTCCCACCTGTTTTATTTAATAATCCATCAATATCAATCCTAATTTTCGTCGACTCTAAAAACAATAACTGCAGAGAGATGCCACGAGATCTGTCAGTCCAAGATCTCGTTACCAGAAGACCCGGAACACTTCGCGCAATTTTACTTCCGAAGAGTTCCAAATGAAAAACTTCCGAGAGCGATTCGGAACTCCTCGTACATTTCCACGAAATATAAGCGTATCGGAATGTGAAGAGGTGTTCCGATTCCTTGAATGTCGTTTCATTTGAAATTGATTTAAATACATGTGTAATATTATTTGATTTGAATGAGCACATTTTTGACATTCTACTCTGTAAATGGAAGACGCCATTGACACCACATGCTCTCGGACGTGTTCTCGTACTCATTCGGAACTACTCGGAACTTGTGAATCCAATCTTCAAAATGTTACGCTAGTTTACTGTTAAAAAGCAGAATGATACAAATTTCCAGTCTATTTTGGTAGGGGAATTCCCTAAAACGTAATCGAACTTCTAGAAATACCGAGTTACGATTCAATGTTAAACATAAAGAGTAAACATGAAAATAGCCGATTATGCTGAAAAGATTACTTAAATTAAATATTTAGACATCAACTCTATCAATATTTTGCATTTGTTTGACAAATAACCCCTGTATTTATTATTAAATATGATGATATCCATGGCATTTGAAATGAACTGGTAGTACCCAAAACCTTAAGAAATGACAACTCTTTTCACATTTAATAGCGTATGCAGTGCTGTAGTTGTGAGGGGGTGTAACCATGTTGTCGATCAGACCTTTAAAAGCAAAAATACAAACCTGTTTTACCTCTTTGTCAACAGTGCAAAGATACTGTACAGTGTCCTTATGGACGACCAAAAGGGAAACGGTTTTCCTGAAAATAGTTGTTTTCTTTTGATATCTCTGCTATGAGGATAGTTAGTATGGAGATCTTTTTGTTAACTTATTTTGTTAATTTTTATTGACATCTTCGTTGTGTTCATGATGTACATTTTGTTACTGCAATACTGGCAATGAAATAGGCCGGGAAGATCAGTGTTGTTGCTGTAGTTGTGAGTGGGTGTAACCATGTTGTGGATCAGACCTTTGATATTAAAACTTTTTTCCAATGAACAAATTATAGTGTTATTTTAGTGTTATCGTAGTTTATAACCTTACCGTGTAGTATTAGACTTGGGTGGTGTTTACATTAATACCGATTGTAGTTTGACTAGGTTACGATATGGTTTTTTTTTTATAGAAAATAATTAATGATTCTCATTAGAGTATGTATTGTCAGTTGCACTGTAACACAAAGAAAGAGCTTTTAATATATTAATCTGCTATACTATTCAGGAAATATTAGCTCGAAAATGGGGGGGGGGGGGGGGGGGGGGGGGGGGGGGGGGGGGGGGGGGGACGGGGGGGGGGGAACATTTCCCTACCTACCTACCCTATTTGTTTTTGGCATGTAACAGGAACCAAAAAATTTTTTTTACTTGGCCTAATACAAACAATTGTAAATAATAATTTTTGTAAAAAATTGTATACAGCATACAATTGTACAGTAATGATTCGAGGCCCCCAACCTTGACACTGCTCTCGTTTCTGGGGAAAATAAATTTAAAAAAAAGAAGAAAAAAAAAGATGCCATCTAAGAGGAGATAATTCAACTGGGAAAATCTCACTCCAGTTACCCAAATTTAATGGAAAGGGTGACATGTCCTTTTGAAGCACAGTTTGCAAATCTGGCCACACATTCACGTTAGGAAGATACCCAGGCAGCCCAAATGTTGGGGTCTACACTGGAGGGTGTAGCTCAGCGTTTTTACGCAGGTCTACGTGAGCATGAGGACTGGACCACCAGAGGCTTTCACACAGCCTACGCAGGCAATATGGAACCAGTCTTCCAGATGTCAAATGGAAGGAGCTGATGGGGTGAAACCCTAATTCTGGTGAAAGCATTGCTGACTTGCGGGATGATATATGGTTTCTCGCTCAAGGTGTTTATCCTGATCTTCCCTATGAACTTAAGGAGAGGTTGGCTCTGGACACATTGAAGAGGGCCGTAGGTAAAGACTTACAACTCCCGTTTACGGACGGAGATGTAAGCACTCTTCAGGAGGCAGTTAATGTGGCTCAACTTTATGAATCAGTTGTCGGAAAACCTGCTCAGCAGAGATATGTGCGCGTTTTGAGCCCTCATCCTTCTCAAGGAAAGAGAGTACATTTTGGTTCAGAGACTCTGTACTTTGACCAATCAGCTGTCTGATCTTCAAAACACTGTGGAGAAGATGACATCTATGCCGTTTCGATTATCTCATTCACACAGTCACCCAAGTAGAGGAAGATCCACTGAGAATAATGAGACGAACAGTACATTTTGGAAGAAAGAAAGAAATGTTTTATTTAACGACGCACTCAACACATTTTATTTACGGTTATATGGCGTCAGACATATGGTTCAGGACCACACAAATTTTGAGAGGAAACCTGCTGTCGCCACTTCATGGGCTACTCTTTCCGATTAGCAGCAAGGGATCTTTTATTTGCACTTCACACACAGGAAAGCACAAACCATGGCCTTTGTTGAACCAGTTTCATGGATCTAATGTAAGTATATATACATGCAAGTACTGACAAAATGTTTTAGGACTATATAGATCTATAGGTATTTAATTTTATCACAGTTAAATAATCATCGTTACTATATGTCAGACGGAAGTGACAACTTCTTCAACTACTTCAGACGATCACGCTGTTCCATTATCCACTGACATTGCCTTTTCGGACAAAGTTCATCCACAGGACAACTCTCAAGAAGGTACTACTAGTACTGTTTCTCGTTTGCAATGTAATGATGCTCAGAGAGTGCTTGAAGCAAAACTACATGACATTAGCAGTGGGAAGATCTGCAGTATCAGTCCAAAAGAGACAGAAACTTGCCAGTTCTGACCCATATTGCATAAAAAAGTGTTTCTGAAAAGGTTACAAGAAAAAATTGACACAGAGAATTTACCATCAATAAAACAGCATTTAAACTGGCATCTGCAGTGGGAGAAGGGTGCGATTTAGGCAGTTGTTGGAGATTCAGAAATTGCAAGACGACGACAGTGTTGAAGAACTACAGTTGATAATCAACAAACTTAGACAAGAGCTGGCTGCAAAGGAGGAGGCCATCATCATGAATCGAGATGTGTTGCTGCTCTGTGGGGAATCAGACCGAGTACATCGCCTACTGCACCACTGGTTTTGTATGCTCAGCTGATTCCCCACCACACAAGAAGTTACTTTTTATATTTGTGGGTGTTATTGTCTATTTGATGCCAGCAAATGTTTCATAAATGACATTTGCAAGATCAAATAGACAATAACACCTGCAATCTAAAAACTCCATATGGTTATCTCCTAAATATCCACCGTTTTAAAATTTAAAACTCGTCCGTGAATCAATTCATATAAATGTAAGCAATGATTTTATTAAGAAACGATACACTGTCCAGGTCAGACCTGATGAAATTAATTATTATCAGTTACAATTTAGGCCTACAGTAGTTTATTTTTATTTCTCTGTAGACTATGTTTTTATACTAGTCTGCGAGTTAGCCTACTTTATCATTATAACCAATAAATGTAATTTAATTATAAACAGCGAGTGTGTTATTCTATCCACTCAGAATTATTGATAAACTGTGCTGATGGGTGGTTTGACGGGGAAAGAAACCCACAACGCTACCTGTAGATATTTAGAACCTCCCTCTAATGGTGAGGTCGGACCAAAATCTAATTGGTCTAGTGTCACAATTGTCCAGCATCATACTTGATCTCGCACCAAGGATTGACTCCCATGAAAGATGCCATCCAAGAGGAGATAATTCAACTGGGAAAATCTCATTCCAGTTACCTAAATTTTGCAACATGACGACAGTGTTGAAGAACTACAATTGATAATCAATAACCTTAGACAAGTGCTGGCTGCAAAGGAGGTCATCATCATTAATCAAGATGTTGTCTGTGGAGAATCAGACGGAGTACATGGTCTGCTGCAACACTGGTTTTGTATGTTGTGCTAGCGAGGTGCTGTAGGTCACCTCTGCTCAGGTGATTCCCCACCACACGAGAAGTTGAGTTTTTAGGTTTACGGGTGTTACTGTCTACTATTTAATGCACGGAAATGTTTCATAAATGACACTTGCGGGATCAAATAGATAATAACACTCGCAATCTAAAAACTCCATATGGTTATCTCCTAAATATCCCCCCCCCCCCCCTTTTAAAATTTAAAACTTGTCCGTGAATTAATTCATATAAATGTAAGCAGCGATTTTATTAAGAAACAATACATTGTCCAGGCGAGACATGAAGAAATTAATAATTATCATTTACAATTTAGGCCTACAGTAGTTTTATTTCTCCGTAGACTATGTTTTTATACTAGTTTGCGAGTTAGCCTACTTTATACCGTAGAGATATTAATCATTATAAGCAATAAATGTAATTTAATTATAAATAGCAAGTGTCTTATTCTATCCACTCAGAATTATTGATAAACTGTGCTTGGGTGGTTTGACGGGGAGAAAAACACACAACGCTACCTGTAGATATTTAGAACGTTCCTCATAACCCTAAACCGTCACATGACATAATATCCATATTGTGATGGTGTTATCGATGATAACAATCTTATGTCATGATGTCATTTCCATATTCTGATGTTACCTATGATAATCTGATGTCATGATGTCATCTCCATATTCTGATGGTGTTATTTATGATAACAATCTTATGTTATGATGTCATCTCCATATCCTGATGGTGTTATGCATGTGATAACAATCCCATGTCATGACGTGATCTCCATATCCTGATGGTTTTATCTATGATAACAATCTCATGTCATGCCTTGATCTCCATATCCTGATGGTGTTATCGTCACTCACTGTCACAAGGTATTCCTGGTTGCTAGGACAGAACGCGACGGCATTGACAACACCTGGTCCGTGAGGCAGTTCTCCAACAAGACAGCCATAGCGACGTTCCCAGACGTACGCTTTACAGTCTTCACTTCCACTGGAAACGAAACACACAAAATATTACCAATGAAATAAAACAAGCATTTACCATAGAGACAAAAAATAAAATGTTACCAAACAGACACAACACACAAATGTTTTGAAAAATTAAGCAAAATAAAATCAATGACATAGCCAGGTGAGAGCCATGAGGAGTATGGTGATTGAGGACCATGTCCCCGAATCACACCTCTGTTTTTTTTATCCCCCATCACATTTTATATTTGCATGTCACCTAAAAATGCGACTCATAGATTGATTGAAAACATATTTTATTGCATATTGCAAGTATTGGGTACAAGTTTGCCAACTTACCTACTGATTATGATTGTACACATTTTCTTATCTCCAAAGTTCAAGGGCTATAACTGCCAAAAGTGGGTAACTTGCCATGAATTTCAAACTTGATCTGACAAAGATGAGTTAATCACCATTAAATTTAAACTTGATCTGACACAGTACTTGATAAAGCTATACACAAAATTTGAGCTCAATATCTTGAGGCATTGTGGAAAAAGAAGAAGGAAGGAAGGAAATATTTTATTTAACGACGCACTCGCACATTTTTATTTAGGGTTATATGGTTTAGGACCACACAGATATTGAGAGAGAAAACCTGCTGTCACCACTTAATGGTCTACTCTTTTCAATTAGCAGCAAGGGATCTTTTATATGCACCATCCCACAGACAGGATAGTACATACCACAGCCTTTGAAATACCAGTCATGGTGCACTGGCTAGAGCGAGAAATAGTCCAATGGGTGTGAGAAAAGTGGTTGCACAGACAGAAGGATCAGTTCCCTCTCGTTGGACCAGTAGGAGACTAATAACTGACACAAAGTGAAACCATAAGCAGATGCGGATATAGGGGGGACCCCAGGGGCCTACCCCCCCCCCCACCCCTAAATTTTGCGACAGTTATAATTTTATTATATATTATTTTTATTTTTTTTACAATCCCCCTCGAAATCTCCCACAAAGTTCCCTTGGCATTCCGCCTCATTTCATTGCCACCCCACCCCCCCCACCCCCCCTACCATTCCCACCCCCATATATGGATTTTCTGGATCCACCAATGATAAGCTTATGTTTTGGTTTGAAAAAATAGACAGAGGTTTGTATTTTCGCTTTAGGAAAATAGGCTTGTATATTCACTTGAGAAAATAGGCTTGTGTTTTGGATTGAGAAAACATATGCTTGTGTTTTGGCTTGCTTTATCTTACAATGAGTGGTTGGCAAAAGTACCTAACAAATCAAAACCATGAAATGTAAGATAAATTGTCTCCCATGAACATGAATGTCTTATTTGTGCACAACTCGTCGTTTCCAAACGTCATGGAAAAGTAAATATTTAATAATAATGGACAAACATTAAACAAAAACACTGAACATTAGGTTGAACGTATATGTTAATGAAACTAAGATGACGTCATCTATTTATGATCACTGGGGACACTTGGGTCATGACCTTGGAATAGCTAATCACAAGCTTCAGAAGTGACCTCTAACAACTGATCTACAATCAGGTCATCTCTTAGATCTACCTACACAGTTCACTTTCGGGTGAGAGTTCAGTCATTACGGTTCACTACAGTTCCTAATTGTGACACATACTCAGCGTCACTATTGAAGGGTCACTCATATTGTTAGTACTAATGTTGAGAAGGGCAATGGAGTAGGTTGGATACAGGTTGAACACAGTCAACGAGAAGTTGCAAGGCACTTTAATGTCAGTCCAAGTGTGATTGGGTGGATGAGGCACCAACTTCAAATGACTGGATCCATTTCCTATGCACAAAGACCCAGGCAGCATTAAGCATAGCAAAAACACAACGCATTTTCAACTGAAGTGTGCGTGAATATGTGGATGGCAATCATGCACACTTTTATACTTATGGTGAGAATGCATTGCACACACAGAACACACAGAATTTCAGACATGAATGTGCTGAGACAACCCATTTATTGGGGTGATAGTAGGTACATGTGTTTGCATAACTTTTACCATTTTGTTGTGGCCTATAACGGAAGTACCATTACTCATATTGAAATCCAAATGCTACTTCGGAAACCTCACTCTGGGCCCAATCCACGAAGGCCATACATTCTTTCTTTCATAATTAGTGTGTTGGACGGGCATTGTTAACATGTGTAGTACTAACAATATGAGTGACCCTTCAATAGTGACGCTGATTATGTGTTGTGGTTCACATATTCACTTCTAGTAAATGGGGAAGAAATATAACAATTTGTAATTTTCAATGGTAAGCCTTCAGGTTGGATTTTGCCTATGTCATTTTGTAATTCTGTGCATTGACTCTTTGGAACATAGGTGTATAGCAGAACAGGCTGCCGGTGTGAATCAGTTGCTGAACCACCTATTCGGATCAGTACTAAAGCCAGATGCCGTCATATAGCAAACAAACTGAGATGCAAATGCTCTCAATTTTGGAGTGAAAATAAATGCTTATATAATGTATGTTCACACTGGTGTATATTGTTTGTGCCAACGAGAACCTATTCTATTAGATATCTTCATCTGAAGTTGAGCAATTTAATATGGATTTCAATGGCTGATGACATCTGTGTAGTGAGACCTTACATGGGGGTGTAAGAATAATAGTCTCAAGAAAATCAATCAGAGTGAGCTTTAGCGAGCTCCAAGGATTGGTTTTCTCGAGACAAGTGTCAGAAAAACCACTTACAAAAGGACGAGTGCCAGAAATATTTTCTAGTTCAATCATACTTATAATTTTAATATAATTATTATAAAGTTAACTGCATTTTAATTTTGTACTGTGATATCAAGACCCTGCTCACAGCTGTTATATATATTATATTATGTCACTAGAAGGAATGCATGCAGTGGTATATACATAATATTACTACATGACATCACATACTACCTTTGATTATGGAAAGAGTAATGAACAGGTAGCAACAGCCGTCTACCTCCAAAACGACGAGACCAAATAACCACTGAAAAGGGTGCATTAACATCTAGCAGATGCATTACCATCTAGCAGATGCTTTACCATCTAGCGAATGCATTACCATCTTGCGGATGCATTACCATCTAAACAGTTTTTCTAGCACCTTTCTACTGGTTGATTGAACTAGAAACTGATCTGCTTCCAGCTGTGAGCCTCACCTGCCGACGAAGTTGTGGCTGGTGTCGAGGAAGATGAAGCAGCACATGGTGGATGGCGAGAGGCCCTTGTGGCCGGTGTACAGCGCAGAGCTTATCTCCATCGTGCTCAGGTCGATCACGCGCACCTCTATCTCCGTCGATAGCTCCGGCGTAGCCCACGGGTCACTGCGGTCAACTGTCCCCACCCACGGTCTGCAGTTCACAAACAGGTACCTGGAAACACGAACAAAAGGAAAGGAAAGGAATATTTCTGCTTAGAAGTAAAAAAATTATGTAATCATCCTTTTGCAGTGCTAAACAAATCATTATAACATTTACAATTATTATACATTAATAGAAGTAAAAAATTATGTCTAAAATCCTTTTGGAGTGCTAAAAATATCATAAAATTTATAATTATTATACTACAGGGCTCGAAATGCAGTGTTAGTACATGCACCGGTGCATGCTGATTTTTGCGTGTGCATGTAACTTTTAAAACTGGGTGCACACGGTGCATGCTAATATTTTTCAAGTACTGTGTATTGCGTATACTAGTATCCTGTTGTCTACCAGATTCAGACTCAAGTTGTTGAATGCATTTCGTAATCTGTTCGCCACATGAAAACGATAACTTTTATCTTATGGGCGCATCCATTTTGTATCCCATAATACTACTCACAACAATGGCGCCCTTTCGGTCATTTCCGTGAAATATATTTGTGAAAATTGCCGGCAATATCTCGGTTATGTCCGTAAACGGTGTTAGGGAAGGTGGTCGAGACCGACTTTGGGGTATCCACGCGCATAACACAGTTGTTGTCGTCACTGACAAATTGAACTCCGCCAGATCTGTGATCAATACAAAGTACCGTAACTGCCTTGAACATTTTTGACCTCAGATATGGGCACTTGATCAGATGATTGCGAACGTGCAGGTGTGTTACTCGTGTAGTTGACTCGAAGTCAGCCAGTGATTATTTCAATCGCAACTTCTCGTCGAATTCCGTAGGCTAATTTATATTATACCAACAGATCTTATCGAGTTAAAAAAGTTGATAACTTGCTTAATACAAAACACAAATATTCGTACGTTTTTGTAATAGGCCTATTATAGATTTCTGTAAGGCGTTTACGTTGGGTGAAATTTTCAAATTTGATCAAGAATCAGTAATAAACGCAGTTGTATAACGTTCCGGTACTGTTAATAAATAAATATAGGTATTGCCGAATAATTCCGATTTACCTTATTTTTGGTGCATGCAGAATTTTAATGGTGCATGTAACTTTTTTTTTTCAGCATGCACCTGGTGCATGTAGATTTTTTTTTTTCATTTCTAGCCCTGTATACATTAATTCATTAAAAAGATATTTTTAAAATTCTGATACCTATAGTCAAACTTCAATAACTCGATCTTGAAGAGGACGAGGAAATACTTTGAGTTTCAGGGAGTACAAGTTTTCTAAATTAATATATAAGAGTTCAAATTTGAAACAGGAAGTAAATGATATAATGAACATTGATGTATTTTCAGAGCTCGAAACGGCCTGTGGCCAGGTCGCCAAATGCGACCAAAGTCCCGTTTAGGCGACTTAAATATTAAAAAATAATGGCGTTAGTCGCCCAAATAATATTATTTGGGCGATCTTTTCTCTGTAATATATGAGCCACTATTAATAATTGTATGGCATTTTGGTTCACAAAACTGAACGTATATCGGCTTACCGTAATTTGCCAACATTCATTTATATGTTGTAGACCGAATGCAGCTAGGTGTAATTTTTATAAAACAAAGACATTCGGATCCAGTTCATAACCATTCAGAAAATCTCGGGTAGAACATTCCCAAATGCTGTCTTAGTTTTTGTCATCTATACTTCATGGTGTTCGGAGTTCTGTTTTTTTAAAATCTTGTTTTAATTGGGGTTTTGATTGGCCAGTCAATTTGGTGCCAATTAAATTGACTAAAGATATGATTACAAGTAAAATCACAATTATGATGTCATCCGCCAGATGGAATTTTCTTAAACACACATCAAGAACCAAAGGGAAAAAACAAGCATACCAAGGAAGTTTACTTTGTTTTCAGTTCTGTCTAGCACAAATGAAGGTAGGTTATGTTAGGATAAGGAGAACTTTACCCCACTTGGTTTGTATCTATTTCTTACAAATACTTATACTATCAAACACTGAACACGTGAACAACACTTTGCTAACATGTGAACAATTATGTAGCCCAGTTGGTTGTACATTATGTTTTTGTATTATATGTGAGCTACCCCTGGGAGACGAGTCACGCCATGCAATTTTGTGTTAACGATGTAAAAAAAAAATTATTAAGTTTTAGACATTTTGTAAAATTGTACTAAATAAGTAAATAATTTGCTCAAGTCGTGTTTTCTTTTAATTTTTCATTTCAATACTATGTATGTTGGTATCTTTGCTATGTAGAAAGGGTTCTTCAAATCAATATTATTTTATTGAAGCACATTTCAAATGCTTACTTAAATATTTGGCTTAAAACCTGAAATATGAATATTTCATGTTTGGGCTACCTAAAGCAAGTTTGGGCCACTGAAAATGAAATTTTAGTGGCCCAGATATTTGTTTTTGGGCCACCATATTTTTTGACGAGTTTCGAGCCCTGATTTTGCAGATGTCAAAACATGGCTGAACATAACTAACAAATAAAACACTGAATGCCAAATAACACTCAGTACAAAATTATTTTTAATTATTTCAAATAAGAAAAATCATTAAAAAGCACTAATGCAAATCAGGAACTAACATTTATAAAAAAAGAAAAAAAAAGAAACAGCGCTAACAATTATTACAAGTGCTCTTTGAAGTTAATCAGACTGTGTCTGTAATTATGTATTACGTAGCGAGGCTCTCCACCAAGTATGAACATCGACAATCAAACCCAGGATCAGATCGTTCCACTTAGTCAGCGATCTATTATTCTGTAATTATCATCTTAATCCTTGACAACCCAAACCACCTGAGACAGGCGCGCTTTGTCTAATTGACCTGACTGACAATTCATTCATCTTTAAAATACTATCAGCAAGGACAGTTTGATCAACCCACATGCATCGAGTTTTAATAGTGCATAATCTCTTAATTCTTTATGGTGGGACCAAAGAATTAGGTCGAGAGATTAAGTTTATCGAGTGTTCAAAGTTTGCGTTTTTGAAGGCCGTTATTACTAGTTTATATAGCAATTCAGCTGGGACCATCACTCCAGGTCAAGAAATCAAAATGTTTGAGAGATCGAAGGTGGAGTTATCGAAGTTTGACTATATCAAAAGGACATAAAAAGGACTATCCTCCTACTTGGAGTGTTCAAGTGTAACTACAGATATCTGGGGCCTAAATCACAAAGCTCTGTTAGTCTAAGGTTTTCTTAAGCAAGACCACACCGTCTTTGTAAGTCCTTTTGCACTGCACTGCGAGATCACAAAGTTGTGAGCATTTAGTGAATTAGGTCCCTGGGCACCGTTCCATGAAGCAATCTTAGCCCTAAGATCAACTTAAGTGCATAGGGTAGCTATGCACCTAAGGTAATCTTAGGGCTAAGATCGCTTCGTGGAACAGGGCCCTTGTGTCTAAAATAAGTTATAATCTGAAATTTGGTCAGTAGAGAGAATGAAAGGAAACATGCTGCCACCAAATAAGCAACAAGGGATCTTGTGTATGCACGTCCCCATAGATCGGACATCGTATACCAAGGCCTTTGTACCAGTCTTGGGGTAATGGCTGGGATGAAAAAAAGACCTAAAATTTTTTGAAGGTGGTCGAACCTGCAACCCTTCCTACCTCAAGTGAAGAAAATATAATCAATGCAACTCCAGCACATTGTAAACTACAAGCTCTATTAATAGCACATGATTATTTGACACGTCAAGGCCCCATTTTATGAACTGATCTTAGCTCTCAGATCACCTTAAATGCATAGCTACCTTATCGACGTAATGTGATCTTAGTACTAACATTGCTTCGCAAAACAGGGTCCAGTGCTTGAACTGAATGATGGCATCGGAATTGACAGCAATGTCTATTTATACAATATGAATTGCTTAATTCATTGCCTTCATTGATGGCAGATTTTTGGTTTTGTGTTATTTGTTGAAAAAGTTACTGATTAACAATCATTCTGAGAGTACTGCTAAAGCAATACATGTCCCCTACCTGATCCAATAATTTTTCGTATCTCCTAAATTCAAGGGCCAAACATCTGTGAAAAGTGGGTAAATCATCATGAAAGTTAAACTTTATCAGTAACAGTACATGATAAAGCTCTACACAAAATTTCACCTCAGTATTTTCAGGTATTGCAAAACTCCTAATTTCAAGGGCTATAACTCTTTCAAAAATGGGTAAATCACCATGAAAGTCAAGCTTGATCTGTAACAGTACATGATAAAAGCTATACACAAAATTTCAGTTCAATATCTCAAAGCCTATTGCAAAAAACATCTGGAAAACATATGTGGGACAGATGGACAGACAGACAGACGGATGGAGATGAAACCTATAGGAGACTAATAACTGTCACAGACAGCCTCATAATTTTGTCCTAAAACTAGAATGTTACCTGTGATCCCGGGACAAGCACAGACCAGTGATGTGTCCATTCAGGTCTATCAGGTGGTCAAACGGGTCTGGCTTCCGCACCTGCTGCATTTCAATCAGCTGGTTACTGTAGTTGACCACCATGTGACTTTCGGTAGTTTCAGGGTCAAACTGCGGTGCTGAAGACTCTTGGTTGGTCATGCTGCTCGACTTGTTCTCAGTGGACAAGGCTTTGAATCCGAGCTGATGTAGAGCAACGGCAAACTCCCCCGTCACATAGATGAGACAGTGTCCTTGCTGGCCTGATGACCATACATCTGCTGTATCACAACTGTCCTCTACTGGTCTCTCTTCACCAGAATCTGTAATGTCACGCTCTCCAGATCCATCTCTAAATTGTTGTTGTTCATCCTCATCATATCCTGAAGTTAACACAGTATCTACCATGTTGTAGTTTTCAGATAGTCTAGTCCTATCTCCAAAATGATCTATTTCAGGGTCTGCTTGTGAAGTATCCAACACATCACATCCTGAAGTTAACACAGAATCTGCTATATCATAGTTTCTGAACTGAGTAGTTCTATCTTTAAAACAATCTGGTTCATCGTCTCTACATGTTCCATCCAACACATCATTACATTCTGAGCTCAATAAAAGCCTATCCTTGTTAGAACCTGTCATATCAAGGTCTCCAGACCGTCTACTTGACAAATCCAACCAATCGCATTCTCTGCTTAATGGAAGTGTCTCATCGCCATCCACTTCAAGGTCTGTAATATCACAATCACTACTTTGTCCTATCATATGGTTAGTTTTTACTCTGCGACAACAGAGACACAACTTGCTACATGCTGTGCTCTCCTCTCTGTACACTTTAACATTACCTGTATCAACACGAACACCAGTTTTCCTAGGCAAATTGCTCCTGCTGCAAGTAGGTTCACCAGGTCTACAGTGATCAGAAAAACATATGCTGTTATCCAAACAGCTATTGTCAGGGAGTGGTTTTGCATTATTGGACACGGTCTGGTGTTCTCTGTGTAAACCACTTGAGGTAGCTTCAAATTCTGTGCGTGTACGACTGGTACATAGTGCATTTACACCAGATGTACCACTACAGGTATTTTGCTGTTCTTCATGTGAATTACTGGCTCTTGAAGAATTTACTTTAACAGTGTCACTCAAGATGGAATGATATCCTGTGTGTGAAGTATTAGAACCTGAACTATTTAAAACAGCACTATCACTCAAGAACATTTTGTCTCCTGTATTTGAGTTATTGGTAATTGAAAGATTTACATCAGCTACATCACACACGGTCCAGTGACATCCTGTATTTGAACCACTGGCACCTGAACTATTTGTAATGGCTGTACTACCTGAAGTCCTTTGGTGTGTTGTATGTGAATCACTGGTATTTGGTGGATTTCCATTAGCTATATCACCAGAGGATGTTTTATGTCCTGTGTGTGAATGGCTGGAAAATGATGGATATACATTAACCGTGTCACCAGAGGAGGTAGCTTTGTGTCCTCTATGTGACTGACTGGTACTTGAAGGATTTACATCAGCTGAATCACCAGAGGAGAAAGCTTCATGTCCTGTATGTGAATGGCTGACACATGGATTATTTACAACAGTAAGGAACTTGATTAGACTGGCATTTTCACTGCAGAAAGTAAATAGAGTCTCTCCAGACTGTGTTGCCATAGCAACAGCATTATCCAAGGAAAAAGGTGTGTTCTCAATCTATAACAAATCAATGAAAAAGAACACCTTAATGTTACTTTCAATCACAACAAATACTACTTTCTATATTAATCATCCTGATTCAACTTTTAAGATATTTTTGCAACAAGAAAACAGTTGAAGTTTGTTTTGTTTAACAACACCACTAGAACACACTCATTAATTAATCATTGGCTATTGGATGTCAAACATTTGGTAATTTTGACACGTAGTCATCAGGGGAAACCCGCTACATTTTTCACAATGCAACAAGGGATCTTTTATATGCACTTTCCCAGTCAGGAAAGCACACAAGAAAACTGATGACTATTACCAATACACATCTATATACAGAGGTTTATATTTAATTTTTTTAGAATACTGCCAAAAATGGGCATGCTGATATAATAATTAATCATTATGACCAGTCATTTTTATGAAGAGCAAAAGACAAAAATGATATCATGAAACACGTGAAACTAGATACAGTCATTATATGGACTATCTGTCCAGAAGAGGGATTAACCATTATATACCGGTAGTTACTTATTAGTAAGAGGGACGTTAGTTTGGTGGCCCATACCTTCCCACCGAACTGTTAAACTCAGTTTGGACCGATGTGGACAGTATAATGCCAATCAACTTAAGGGAATTATTACAAATTAACATGTAATCACAGTTTAATCAGTTTAATGGTTGAAGCCATGTCAAGCAGATTTTTGTAACCTAAAACAGAAAGGGAGATAACTTCATGTCCCAACTAAGGCAAAGTGGCAGTATTTATGCTAGTAGGTACTGTAAACCCACAATGAGTGTACAGTTCATTCATTTCAACTTATGTTTGTGCTTATATCCAATTAAGGTTCAAGTACGCTGTCGTGGGCACACTTCAGCTATCTGGGCTGTCTGTCAGTGAAAGAGAAGAGGGCGTAGTGGTCTTACACCTACCCACTGAGTCATTAAAACTCCCAGGATAAAATCGAAATAGCTTAGCCAACAACAAGCATGGACTATAGCAAGTAGTCCCAAACCAAAACCCTTGTGGAAAGAAATGTTTTATTTAACGACGCACTCAACACATTTTGTTTACGGTTATATGGCATTAGACATATGGTTAAGGACCACACAGATTTTGAGAGGAAACCCGCTGTCATCACTTCATGGGCTACTCTTTCCGATTAGCAGCAAGGGATCTTTTATTTGCGCTTCCCACAGGCAGGATAGCACAATCCATGGCCTTTGTTGAACCAGTTATGGATCACTGGTCGGTGCAAATGGTTTACACCTACCCATTGAGCCTTGCGGAGCACTCACTCAGGGTTTGGAGTCGGTATCTGGATTAAAAATCCCATGCCTCGACTGGGATCCGAACCCAGTACCTACCAGCCTGTAGACCGATGACCTAACCACGTCGTCACCGAGGCCGTTAAAACCCTTGTGGAATACTGTGGCTTCACCATTCATCTCATTATTACGTTTATGATGTTCTAACAAAAATGTCTTTGTCTCTGTGTTACATGTTTGTAGTGATTTTCAATTAATTTTTTTGTTGGGTTTGTTGTTTTCAGATTTAACAATTTATACAAAATAAAAATGTGTATAGTATCAAACAATACAACAGTAGTGTGACAGATTAAAATGTGGTGACAAAGTTAAAAAGTCTGTTTTGTTTAATGACATCACTAGAAAAAAACAAAATATTAATTATCTGCTATTGCATGTCAAACATTTGGTAATTTTCTACACATAGTCTTAGAGTAAACCCGCTACATCTTTTTTTTTCATTAGCAGCAAGGGATCTTTTAAATGAACTTCTCAGACAGGACAGCATATACCATGGCCTTTAATATGCCTGTCATGAAGCATTGGTTGGGACGAGAAACATCGATTGTTTGTATACTCAATAGACAATTTGTACACTCAATAGAGAAAGAAATAAATGTTTTATTTAACAAATGCACTCAACACATTTTATTTACGGTTATATGGCATCAGACATATGGTTAAGGACCACACAGATATTGAGAGAGGAAACCCACTGTCGCCACTTCATGGGCTACTCTTTTCAATTAGCAGCAAGGGATCTTTTATATTACAACATCCCACAGACAGGGTAGTACATACCACAGCATTTGATATACCAGTCGTGGTGCACTGGCTGGAACGAGAAATAGCACAAGGGGCCCACCAATGGGGATCGATCCCAGACCAACTGTACATCAAGCGAATGCTTTACCACTGGGTTACGTCCCGCCCCCTTACTCAACAGAAAGTGTACACACTCAATATGGAATCTCACCTTGAATGCCTTTATCTGCACTGTAGTTATAAACCTGTCGAGACTGATTTCAAGGGATCCGCCCAGGAACGTGGTGGGATTCAACCACGTACCAAACAGCTGACTCGGGTCCATTGACAATACTTGTAACAAACGGAAATCTGAAACAGAAAATATTTACAATCTATAGAACAACCTACTCAGAACTACTTTATAAAGAACTGCCTATGATGTGCTTAATTAAAGGAAGAACACATGTATCGACCTTTTGTTTTTTATCCAACTCAAAAGTATTAATGTGTCATGCTTATTTTTTGTAAATACACATAAAGAAAGATCCCCCTTCCTCTGGATGTCTGTCAATCTCTCTTTAGTGAAAATGATAACAGTATATATCCTTTGCAGTCTCATCATCAGTTTCTCTAGTAAAACTAACAGTATATATATATATATATATATCCTATATATATCCTTTGCAGTCTCATCATCAGTTTCTCTAGTACAACTAACAGTATATATATATATATATATATATATATATATATATATATATATATATATATATATATATATATATATATATATATATACATATATCCTTTACAGTCTCATCATCAGTTTATCTAGTAAAACTAACAGTATATATATATCCTATAAATATCCTTTGCAGAGTCATCATCAGTTTCTCTAGTACAACTAACAGTATATATATATATCCTTTGCAGTCTCATCATCAGTTTCTCTAGTACAACTAACAGTATATATATATATATATCTTTTGCAGTCTCCTCATCAGTTTCTCTAGTACACCTAACAGTATGTGTATATATATATATATATACATATATATATATATATATATATATATATATATATATATATATATATATATACAGTAGAATCTCATTGGCTCGAACACTGTCGGTGCATCAAAGTCTGTTCGACCCATTGGGTAGTTCGAACCATGCATTCGGCCGTTGTCGAGTGTTTCTGTAACACAAAAACCAATCGGAACACCTCGCATATTTCCGTAAAACTGGCTTAGGTGAGATGGTCCGATTTACACATAAGTGACGAAGTCGCCGTCAAATGTCGGTTGAGATATATATTTGTAACAATTGTTTATCACCGTTAAATAAACAATTAACAAACACACTGGTAGTCTGTATTTATAAATATTTATTAATTTAAAAAATCGTTCTTTATTATGCTGTTGTAGAATCTTTTGCGACATATTCACAACGTTAAGAAAAAATGAAAGTGCATGAAGCACAGGCGGAGGCCCTTTACCTGTTATTGTTGCAATCACTACATTACATTGATCTCTCCTGTATTTCAAGTTAACACAAAATATGCCGCCGCTCATGCGTAGAGTAGCAATTAAAATGATTAAAGTAAACCGGCGAGGCCTGCCTAGGCTCACCAACTGTGTTACATGTATTACATGCAAGATTCATTCAGCTAACGATTATCGTAGTACAATTGTCTGTACTAGAAAGATAATTACCGATAGGTGCTAAATAAAGAACATGTTAAGCCAGCATATGATCTAGGATTAATTCGTTCCACTTCCGAATTTATAATAACTTACTTTGTGACTGACGTGAAAGGGTCGATGAAAAATTCGTACATAAAACAAAAATTGTATTTCTTCGCATAGACTTAGTCGTTCGAGCTAAATATGTTTAATTTTACAGTTCGGACCAATAAACTGGTTCGAGGGAAAGGTTCTATTCGACCAATCAGCACCAAAATAAAAGGGTTTAATAGAGAGAAAAAATCGGGACATTGTTCTTGGTTCGAGAATACCGGTAGGTTCGACCGTTGGGCGTTCGAGCCAATGAGATTCTACTGTATATATATATATATATATATCCTTTGCAGTCTCATCATCAGTTTCTCTAGTACAACTAACAGTATATATATATATATATATATATATATATATATATATATATATATATATATATCCTTTACAGTCTCATCATCACTTTCTCTAGTACAACTATCAGTGTGTGTATATATATATATATATATATATATATATATATATATATATATCCTTTGCAGTGTCATCATCAGTTTCTCTAGTACAACAGTATATATATATATATATATATATATATATATCCTTTGCAGTGTCATCATCAGTTTCTCTAGTACAACTAACAGTATATATATATATATATCCTTTGCAGTGTCATCATCAGTTTCTCTAGTACAACTAACAGTATATATATATATATATATCCTTTGCAGTGTCATCATCAGTTTCTCTAGTACAACTAACAGTATATATATATCCTTTGCAGTCTCATCATCAGTTTCTCTAGTACAATTACAGTGTATATATATATATATATATATATCCTTTGCAGTGTCATCATCAGTTTCTCTAGTACAACTAACAGTATATATATATATATCCTTTGCAGTGTCATCATCAGTTTCTCTAGTACAACTAACAGTATATATATATATATATATCCTTTGCGGTGTCATCATCAGTTTCTCTAGTACAACTAACAGTATATATATATCCTTTGCAGTCTCATCATCAGTTTCTCTAGTACAACTAACAGTATATATATATATATATATATATATATATATATATATATATATATATCCTTTACAGTCTCATCATCACTTTCTCTAGTACAACTATCAGTGTGTATATATGTATATATATATATATATATATATATATATATATATATATATATATATATATATATATATATATATCCTTTGCAGTGTCATCATCAGTTTCTCTAGTACAACTAACAGTATATATATATATCCTTTGCAGTGTCATCATCAGTTTCTCTAGTACAACTAACAGTATATATATATATATCCTTTGCAGTCTCATCATCAGTTTCTCTAGTACAACTAACAGTATATATATATCCTTTGCAGTCTCATCATCAGTTTCTCTAGTACAACTAACAGTATATATATATATATATACATATATATCTTTTACAGTCTCATCATCAGTTTCTCTAGTACAACTAACAGTATATATATATATATATCCTTTGCAGTCTCATCATCAGTTTCTCTAGTACAACTAACAGTATATATATATCCTTTGCAGTCTCATCATCAGTTTCTCTAGTACAACTAACAGTATATATATATATATATATATATATATATATACATATATATCTTTTACAGTCTCATCATCAGTTTCTCTAGTACAACTAACAGTATATATATATATATATCCTTTGCAGTCTCATCATCAGTTTCTCTAGTACAACTAACAGTATATATATATATATATCCTTTACAGTCATCATCAGTTTCTCTAGTACAACAGTATATATATATATATATATATATATATATATATATATATATATATATATATATATATATATATATATATATATATATATCCTTTGCAGTCTCATCATCAGTTTCTCTAGTACAACTAACAGTATATATATATATATATCCTTTACAGTCATCATCAGTTTCTCTAGTACAACAGTATATATATATATATATATATATATCCTTTGCAGTCTCATCATCAGTTTCTCTAGTACAACTAACAGTATATATAATATATATATACTGTTAGTTATACTAGAGAAACTGATGATGACTGTAAAGGATATATATATATATATATATATATATATATATATATATATATATATATATATATATATATATATATATATATATCCTTTACAGTCTTTCATCATCAGTCTATCTATCTGTATCTTTTTTTCTCTCTATTTCTCCACCCTTCTCTCTCCCTGCCTCCCTCCCTATCCCTAAATCTTTCTCTCTCTCTCTTCCTAGATCTCTCTCTCTCACACTCTGTCTCCATCTCTCTCTCCCTCTCCCCAGATATATACAATGTATATATACTCTTCAAAAAAAGTAGGGGAACCTGAAATATTAATGTTAGGACAGAACATATTGGTTTGACCACAGACATCCCTGTAAAGAACATTCAGGTCTGTTTATCAACACACCAAAACACATTCCATAGTTTGCACATGCATCACGCAGTTGCCCCGTACACATGCGTGGGGTATCATTCTCGATTTTGACAATTTCCAAGAAGGTTGATTAATCACTGTGGAACATTATTTCTGTCAATCTTTTTCATTCTGTTGATCATACAGTTGTTATTGTTTTGTTTTTAGTAATTTTTATTGTTTGAATTTGTGATTTACTGATAAAAAAACGTCAACTTTCAAATTTCACTTCTGACCCCAATCGTCCTTCAAGATCTTTGGTGGTCATAAAACCTACTTTAATACTTTAATGATTGTCCAATTAATTCACTATTATCATATAACCACCAGCCTCGGTGGCGTCATGATTAGGCCATCGGTCTACAGGCTGGTAGGTACTGGGTTCGGATCCCAGTCGAGGCATGGGATTTTTAATCCAGATACCGACTCCAAACCCTGAGTGAGTGCTCCGCAAGGCTCAATGGGTAGGTGTAAACCACTTGCACTGACCAGTGATCCATAACTGGTTCAACAAAGGCCATGGTTTGTGTTATCCTGCCTGTGGGAAGCGCAAATAAAAGATCCCTTGCTGCTAATCGGAAAGAGTAGCCCATGTAGTGGCGATAGCGGGTTTCCTCTCAAAATCTGTGTGGTCCTTAACCATATGTCTAATGCCATATAACCGTAAATAAAATGTGTTGAGTGCATCATTAAATAAAACATTTCTTTCTTTATTTATTATCATATAACCATTCCCCACAGCTAATATACAATTTTAGCAATTGTAAATTCTTATTAGAGTTCCCTTACTTTTTTTGAAGAGTATATAATATATATATATATATATATCCGTTTCTTAGTAAAACTACCAACTACGGTATTCATGTTATCAGCAATTTAACATTTTCTATATCGATGCACACATTCAACTTCTGACAAATAATACATCACATTCACATTGGACTGATTATAAATCATAATATAAGTATTCTACACACATGATTATAAATATTTTGTTACATTCACATTATCGTAATTAATGTTACATTGGAGTGAGAGTTTATGTTCACCTCCCCCCTTAGATGTTCCACCCAACCTGTGCCTACCATGAATGAGAGAGAGAATGGCGACATATCCTCTCCGGTCAAGTTCTGCTGTTTTCACACTGGATACAAGCAGCATGGTATCAGTAGCATTGAAGCACGAGAACTGCGTGAAGTCCCAGTGAAACTGAGAGCGGAAGTCCTGACTGTACTTCAGAGTGGTCGGGAAACCAACCTCCCATACCTGGGAAGAAAAAAATGTATATATATTTAGAGGTACATGTGTATTAGGAAAAAGCATAATTGCATAACTGCATTAATCAATATCCACGTAGACATCAATGATTATTATTGATAATTTGCAACTGACTGTATAAATAGGTGTCGCCAGATGTAGCTCAGTGCATGGTACAAGGTTTGCCCTCAATGGATTCAGTTTATTCACATCCCAAACAGTGCCCTACGGCTGGTACGTCCTGACTGGAATGTGTTGAGATGTCATTAAACAAACATTCCTTTCTGGGGTTTTCCCCTGTAAATAGAACTATGTAACCTTGATTATTCTCTTTGTGGGTGAGGGTCTTGATTTCTATGCAAAATGAAATGGGTACCGTACCTGAATATTTTTTCATAACCCATAAGTTGGAAATATATACTTTCAATTTTCAGAGGCCTAGTTATTCACGATGAAATGTGTACTCATAAAGTATATGTAAACAGGGCTCAAATTTAAGAATTTGTCACTCACAGCATTTTTAAAAACAATTTGCTGTGGGTGCAATAGCCCATTGACAGCAATTTTGAGTCTGGCCAAGGCAATTTTTTTTTTTTTACTTTTGCAGGAAATAAACATGACTGAAAATTTATTTTGTTGCATGTAGACATATTTCAAATGTACAAATGTTGAATATTAGCAGATAATATACAGGTACACCAGATGTGTTATTTTTCTGTTGTTGAGTTTTACCAATGGCAATAATTTTTATCTAGCGGCACACAAGTGCTGTCAGTGATTTTCTAACCCACGGTAATTTACATTTATATCTCAACGACATCAATTACCGTCGGTGCCATCATTAATTTCGAGCACTGCATGCGTAAGGAGAGGTGGGGAACAAAAACATTACACACAAACAATACCTTGATTGTGCAGTCTTTGGACGTTGTAGAAAATAAACGGCCATCATGTGAAAAGCTGACGTGCAGAACTTCGTCAGTGTGGTCTGTCAACGTCTCACTCAGGACGTTGGGGACGTTGTCACACAGTCGCTGGTACTCAGACCGCCACTGAAACGGGTGTCGTGCAGGTTTCTCCTTTAGACTCCACCTTCTGTAGATAAGTTGGCGCCAGAGACTTTCATCATATGAGACTGTTTGCCACCGGCAACAGACTTGGGCTGCAAGTGTGATGTCGTGAGCCTCCAGGAATGAGAAAATCTCCAGGAGCAACGAGTCCGGAAGACTACACATGTGTATCTGAGGATCACACACCTGAGAAACATCTGGATCACACACCTGATTAACACCTGGATCACATACCTGATTAACGCCTGATTCACACTCCTGATTGACACATGCAATCTTGTGTATCTGTGGATCACACATCTGATTCATACCTGGATCACACACCTGATTGTTGACACCTGGAATCTCATCTATTTGAGGATCTCACACCTGATTCACACCTGAAATCCTATGTAGCTGAGGATCACACACCTGATTCACACCTGCAATCCTGTGTAGCTGAGGATCAAACACCTGATTCACACATGCAATTCTGTGTAGCTGAGGATCACACCTGATTCACACCTGCAATCCTGTGTAGCTGAGGATCAAACACCTGATTCACACATGCAATCCTGTGTAGCTGAGAATCACACACCCGATTCACACATGCAATCCTGTGTAGCTGAGGATTACACACCCGATTCACACCTGCAATCCTGTGTAGCTGAGAATCACACACCTGATTAACACCTGCAATCCTGTGTAGCTGAGGATTACACACCTGATTCACACCTGCAATCCTGTGTAGCTGAGGATCACACACCTGATTAACACCTGCAGTCTCACCTGTGCTACAGCTAGCATGTTTTTCTATCAGACTAAAACTGTTGTCAGAAGATAATCCTATAAAGTACAAAAACCATACAATTATTACAAATGCATGTATTTTGTAACATCATACAAATGGGCAAAATGCCATAACTGAGAAAATAAATCATTTCAGAATTTTGTAACTTGTGTGGTATGATAGGAATGCTGTTTATATCCAGCTTCCAAAACTTTTTGTAGTTCTTAGATATGCCAAGCCATTCAAAATGTTATGCCTATTTTAACAAATTGTATTTTGGATTAATTGAAGCAATAACATTTCTTTAATCCTGATCATTTTGAAACTGCAGAATCAAAAGGATGTGTCTTTACTTCTGGCACTTCTGTCAAAAGTAAGAGTAATTAACTGACTTCACACATTAGTGCTAATTAAAAGGCCAGTCTGAAGCTTGCTGCAGTGAGACATGTCTGTGTCACCTGCGCCACTGCAGATGCTTTTTGATTGCTTGACTTGGTTGTCAAACATTTGGTAATTTTAACATATAGTCTTAGAGAGGAAGCCCGCTATATTTTTCCATTAGCAGCAAGGGATCTTTTATATGCTCATCCAACAGACAGGAAAGCGCATACCACATCCATTGATATACCACTTGTGGTGAACTGGTTGGAACGAGAAATAGCTCAATAGGCTCAATGAAGGGAATCGATCCAAGACCGACTGCACATCAGGCACTTTACAAGTGATCAAGCTACATCTCGCCAAAAAATAACGTAAGTTAAAGGCAAGACCAGACCAATCTCATGGACCATACTGAAATTTTATAAGGCATTTTCATTTGATAGTTATAATTACCGTTATGTATGTTTACTGCAGGTAGTACTAAACAAAATAACTTCCGGTTGGGTCAAAGTTCGAGGTGCACCGAACTTTTGATAGAGAAGTTAACACCACAAGTTCTATTAATGGTGATAAATGTGAGTGTGTTGGTTGTAAAAAAAATTAGTTTCATCTGCGCAAAAAATGTATGGGATACCTGTAAAAAGAAGTACTCAAATTTTGTGCAGAACTAGGGTAGACATAGACGCTACCCGTTATATCTGAAATGAGCAGCTTGACCTTATTTTTTCTGATTCACTTTAAGGGTGAGGGGTGGTAGTATTTATATCTGTGGTCTTTATCTCGATAGATACGCTGCAGGTAGGAGTTTTAACCACATGTGTTACTATTGTCATATATGGGATTTGTTTTGGTAGTATACACCCTACATTGTATATATATTCATAAAGAATAGTACATGAGTGGCCGTTAGATACCATTTATCTCACAACAAGTTGTTTTAAAATGTATCTAATGAGCGAAACAGAGTTTGATATGTTTTTAAACGAGTTGCGAGATAAATGGTATCTTAACACACACGAATGTATTATTCTATTTCTTACATATCCTCAAAAACAAGGTTTTAAGCAAATTTTAACATCTTTTTTAACTAAAAGTTATTTACACTGTTGC
Organism: Gigantopelta aegis; assembly: GCF_016097555.1. NCBI lineage: Eukaryota > Metazoa > Mollusca > Gastropoda > Neomphalida > Peltospiridae > Gigantopelta > Gigantopelta aegis. Next base: position 36,181,345 of record NC_054700.1, on the reverse strand, counting down.
ATTTGTAGCTAACTTACATGTCACAGACACATGATTGTCAGGTTAACTATGTCACAGTGTAATCTATTTCCACCATGTTGTTTTTCATTGGATGCATGGTACTTGTGACCTGGTTATCACCTAGGAGCAGCCAGTCATATGTCTTGAAATTGTTAGCACACATACGCAGTCCTTGGCTTTTGAAAAACAAAGGCGAGTGAAAAATTGCACACCTCAAAACGCTTAGGCAAGTGAAAAATCGCACTCATCAAAATGCTAAGGCGAGTGAAAACCAAGCATTATTAATTTATTAAAGGGACACGCCCTAGTTGTTAACCATTACGCTGTTGTTTTTCGCTATTAAACCCATTTTTTCACAAATAAAATTGCACTTTACTTACCTTTTATTAGTTAGAATATACATTTCCATTCACCTGAAGTGTTTTTAGGTAATCCTGGTAATCCTGGTGTTTGTAATACCACAAAATGCATTTTTCGTATTTCATAAAATGCCACGGGCCTCTGAGAAAAAAACGTTGAGCAGACAAGGTCTAATCTATTTTTAGAGGGGATATTCCCATTTCAGTGTCACAGACGTTGGTATACCACGTGACCATTATCATTTTGGTTCGGTTTGTTTTCTCATGCACGGTTCGCGCAATCAACATCAGATTTGTTGTCGTTTGCTTGTTGTTCATTTGTGAGATTTTTCTTCACAGTTCGTGAACATTTTCAGTAACAATAAAGTTCAGACAAGTAAGTATCTCAATACAAAACGTTACAAACCCTTAAAACCAATAATTTTGCTAAGTCTTACGATATCTGGAGAGGGGATACAACCAGGACAGAACAGTTGGAACATGTCCAGGAGAGGTGAAAGGAACACACCCCAAGTCTGTGCGCACTCTGTAAAATTTGTCGTGACGTAGGCATTGTTGTGCTTCGAGCGACATCTACCGGTGACATCAGAATACTAACTTTCAAAATTGTTTCAAGCAATTGGGACATGGGGATTCCCATGGTATTTATCGATATAAAACCTGCTTTTTCACTCCATTTGATAAAAACATGATCTAAGTGTGTTACAGGTTTGTAGATTAACCAAATTATAATTTATTTTCGCTGGATGGAACTAGGGCATGCAGCTTTAAATAATTGGTACATGTAAATGCAGACATATGTTGCAAAAATGAACCAATAAACCAATAATGTTTTCTTCTAATTTTTTATGTTTGGTTCATTAGTGGTCTGACTTCTTTTCCCTTTTAGGAATGGAATTATAATTTATTAAAAAGTTTCAGGAGTAGTACTATAGAATTATGATGTGTACACACTGATGCAATTTGATTTTTTAATTACAATATGTACTATTCAGATAATTTGATGCACACAATTTTATATAGTCAAACCTGTATATAACGGCCACCCAAGGGACCTGACTAAAGTGGCCGTTATAGAGAGGTGACCCTTATATACAAGTTCAAAATTAGAACCCATATATTAAAGAATATCACAACTGTCATAAAAAAGATGTCGCATTTTTAAACCATTACAAAACTAGCTTGTTTATGTCATCATTGCCTGTTGCTTTCTTCTGCCTTTTTCTTTCGGCCGAAACATTATTGTCAAAATCGGCCAGAACATCAGCTTTCCTTTTTAAAATAGAATTAATCTGAAAACTTCCTACACCAAAATGATCAGCGATCTTTCGTGCACTTAAATTGCCTTTCTCAGATTTGTTAATAACGTCGATTCTCTGTTCTAACGTTAAAGCAGTACTATTTTTTTCGGTGGCATTTTACATACAAATGTATTCGTTAATATATTTCGCAAACGCTAACACTGACTTGCAGAAGATATTTTGTGTAATTGAAGGTCATTGCCCATGTGGTATGTTTGACTCATTTATTTGTTTCATGTCACTTCTAATCCTTCAGTGGAGTATGACCGTTGATTATAGCTGAATAAGATCAGGAGTCGCTTAAATAATCTGACATCTGCAATGACCGCCGCCTTCAGCAATTCATGTTTATTTACCAATCATGTCTGGCTAGAAACAATGAAACACCTAACATAATACTTCATTTGTTTAGTTTCTAGAGACTTAATAGAGTGACCATACATACAGATTACATTATGTATAGCCAATGGGAAGTCGTCTACTATCCAGTGAGGATGCTGAGAACCAATCGAATTACACCACCAGTAACTGCGTGTCACGGAAGTTACTGAGTGTCCGTTTGTTTTTCAATTACGATCAGAGAATTACAATGGAACTTTACTTTGACAGAAAATAAACCCAAAGCTACAGACATGGCCATATAAACACATTTAATTTTTAAGATGATTGAAAAAGTCAAGACATAATCAGGGTCAAAACATAAACCAAAAAACGTCTTTATGACGATCATCTTGTGACCGTTATAGCAGGTTCAACCTGTGATTTTGAGTGAAAAATAGTGACCGCTGGCCGTTATGGACAGGTGACCATTATGTACAGGTCAAATAAGGAAGGAAATGCATTGGGGGGATTTGTAGTGGTTGTTATAGGCAGGTGACCATTATGTACAGGTGACCGTTAGACCAGGTTCGACTGTATACCTTTTCAGTGTTAGATGGTTCGATGAACGTGCAGCTAAACATATATAGGAATCAACTTGTCTTGAATTTCATTATTTTATTATGTACAACGAATATAATTAGGATAGTTGGGATGGGAAAAACCCTCTGGTTCCGAGAAGCTGGTTCATGAACTACGACCCAAGCATCTCAGATGTGCACTACCGACTTGTATTATTAAAACTTTTTTTTTTAAATAACTTGTGAAACAGGCCTACAATTACTTCAATTGATAGTGTTGGTTGGGACATTGACATTCACGTGGCATTTTTAATTCAACAATTACGCAACCAGTCTCCCTCCCTCAACATTTTGTAACACGCCATTTGACCTACCGTACAAGTTATGAACGGCTCTGACAGCATTACGTCATTGATCTAGAACGGCCAATATGCCACAGAGTACTGCGCATCAAGTCATGTTCCAGTCACATGGTCTGTGACTTTCTAACAAACGAAACAAAAACTAAATAGTCGGAAATGATCATTGATTACTGTTACTATAGTGTGTACATATATACATATATAAATAAGATATGCACACTCGTTAACCTCTGGCTGAAATACAAATATTTAAATGAAATTTTATTTGATTCTTTTAAACATAAAAAAGAAAAATAATAGACATACAAAAATACCTAGGCTTATTCCTACATACTTATTATCATTTCTTTTCCTTCTTTTTATTATTCCATCTAAATATATATATATATTTTTTTTTTTTTTTTTTTTTTTTTTTTAAGAAAGTATAAAATTACACGATCGCCATTTTCGGGACCTCACATAAGCTTTGTAGGCTAACAGTTATGAACTAATCGAGACAATTTTACCGACTTCGGTCATTTCCGTAACGAGTTCATTTGTGTAGGCTACAGAAGCCACTATTTAATTCAATCACTTTTCCTTTTTTGTCATAACTATATGAACAGTATAAATTAGTTTTCCTTATCAGACATTGTGATCTATTACCTTACAAAAGTGGACTGATTTTAATTAATAATAAATTAAATAGGCAAACAAGTTTTGATCGGATTGGTACGTCTTCAAAGATGTCTATTAAACCTGTGTTTTCCGATTTGTATAGCAAAGATAAGTACCAGTCATACATAAAAATGGACGCTACCGTTCGCGTAACATGTTTTTTTCGAAACGGATCTTTCTATCAGCTACATAAGGTAAATAGCGACAATCAATATACAAAATTATTTTATGTGCACTGTTTGTTCAATGTAACGTGCATTATTTTTCACATTCGCCAGATTGAAATTACGTGCGCTGTACGAGCGCAATCGCACCGGCGCACACTTAAAAGGCAAGGTCTGCACGTACGTGTGTAAACAACTCATGTGTTATCAAAAATAATGCATGATGTTATCACCAACGGGTGTGTAAGAAACTTGTTTATCAAAGCCCCTTTCTCTTGTATTTATATTTTGTTTGTACAGATGCGCTGCTATACATGAACATTATATACAATGTCATGTTCAAAGAATGTGCAAAATTGATTTCTAAATGTAACAACTGAAATAACATGGCCCGATTGGGAAAACACCAACAATACATTCATTTATAGACTAGGTATAATCCATAGTACCAACGGTTCTTTTACACAAGCCTTTGATATAAACCAGTTGTAGGGTCATGATTGTGATAAAAAAGCACCAGTCTATTTATTGATAACTATACAATATATTCTACAAAGCAAGACTTCTGAACGTTCAGGCATTCAGTTCATTCAGGCTTATAGGTTTAGGTTTAGGGATAGTACGTATTAGCATAAAAACTAGGACCTTTGGAAGTCTTTCCAAACCTGGGCATTTAAAGGTATATTGTCACAGACCACTGACCTATTTAATGGTCTAACAAAGTATCTCCTGAACAATAATAATTTGATTTGTCCCAAAATGTACTTTATTCAACCATCTTCATAACCACCATACTTCATTTATTCGTGACATTTTGTAAAAATACTTGAATTATGGCAATGGTCCATAATTCAAAAACTAAAATTGCTGATAGAGATGACATGGATTTCACTCCATCATGGTTCAGTTAAGGTGATGCAATAGCTAGATTTGGTTTCCAACAATTAATGTAATATTTATTTATTATCCATTTTTAGAGAAATAAGGTCCTTAAATCCGTGACAGTATGCCTTTAAACAAAAGCATGAGTTGAGGTGGGTGGGGAAATAAAGAAGTCCTTCCATACAGGACATTGTTCTATTTTGGTTGCCTGGTAGCAGTATCATAGTATGACCATGTTGTTCAAAGAGTTTCTATGTGTTATTAATTATAATAATTACGCATTTTACGTTTGTCATGTCGTACCAGGCAGGTAGCTTGAGTCACCTCCAGCCTTCCCTTACTGATATTGATATTTCCCTACATATCAATATCAATAAGGCCCTTTTAAGTGGAGGGCTGGAGGTGTCAGGTGACTCCAGCTACAGGCAGGTGACAATATTATTATTTCAATATCTGTCATAACACACGACTTTGTGAAAGCTGTGTGGGCATTGTTGTTAACACTGAATGTATCCGGAGGAGAATACCATTTCACTTTCGTTTTGAAATGTCAGTTTGTGTATTTAATTACGTGTAAGTTTAACACCACTATCACTAACATGGACAATTGAATCGTAACTTGACACCAACGAGTCGACGACGTTTTTAGTACACGACTCACCACCAGTCCCTGACGACCATTAGGCATTACACGATGGTGTTCTGAAAATCGAACAATTTGCCAACAAACCTTTGTTATGTTACTCGTATTATCGGGTATTAGAGGCACCTTTTTAATGCCAGGAGGTAAACTTCTAACGGAGCAAAATAATATCAACAGTAACCTGAGTAAACTCACGGATCTCGCTGTAATATGTCAGGGATTCAGTCCATTGCATATGACCTGGAAGGTTCCATTAGACCAAATCAATTCCCATTTGAGATCATATTAACATACTAAACTAGAAATATGCAGAGCAGGCGTATGAACGGAGGGGGAGTTGAGGGTCAACACCACCAGAGGCGGATCTAGGGGGTCAGGGGCCCGCCCCCCCTACATTTTGCGACAGTTATAATTTTATTTTATTATATATTAATTTATTTCTTTTTTACGATCCCCTCCAAACTAACTCCAAAGTTCCATTGGCATTCCACCTCATGTCATTGGGCCCCTTAAATGAATTTTCTGGATCCGCCACTGACTACCCCTACTCCCGCTCCATGCAAATTTATCTTGTTTAACTATAATTTACGGAGGAGCATGACGCGACCCCCTAAAAACTTTGTTGGCCAGTTTAGATATCGACCCCTCCCCACGCCTGCTGATATCTGATAGGCAAATTATAGCCACATATATGCCTATCAGGCTTAGCTCTTGACACACGGTACAAGTAATAGCGTCTCTACGAGATATCTTTGGTGTGGAACTTTAACAAGGAAATTCGCATGTCGCTGCAATTAATGAATAGTTGACTGCAACTTTTATATAAGGCGCGGGTACAAGTTTATATATAACCGTTATTTATGACGTAGGCCTATATATATATATATATATATATATATATATTACTTGTACCGTGTGTCAAGAGCTAAGCCTGATAGGCATATATGTGGCTATAATTTGCCTATCAGATATCAGCAGGCGTGGGGAGGGGTCGATATATATATATGCCTAAGTCGTAAATAACGGTTATAATTTTCTCATTTGTTTGGAAATAAAATTTACAGTTAGGACCACATGGATATTGAGTAAAACAAAAAATCTTTAACAAATTATTGATCATGTAAAGTGACAGACGCCTATGCAGGAAATTGTGCAGGGGTGGGGTCTAGACAATGGCGAACAAATTTGTATTTAAAGAGGTCAAATCGTGCTCACCGAAAAGTACAATGGACAAAATATTCGACCCACCGCCACAAACCCCCTTGCAAACGCGCCTGAGTGAATATATTACATACATTTTATGCAAATGCATGTTGCCCGTGAATAACCAAGAGGACCAGAGTTCATCAGTTTACATTCACAGGCGCGCGTGCAGGAATGTTAGCAGGGGAGTCTAGTATGTGGCTTCCGAAGTTTATGGGGGGTCGAGTTAAGCTCTTCCCTGAAAATGTATCGAGAGAAAAAAAGAAAATGTGCTTTAGAAGGGAGGGGTTTCGGCTCTGGAAACTAGCTCCCCCTGCACATGCGCCTGATTCAGCAGGTTCAAGCAGAGTTAGCCAGACTACGCACAAAAAAGTTTGCTAAACTGGTTTATAAATACGTTAATCTAAATTTCCACTCTGGGAACGTTAACGCTAACTAGCGTCGTTCGCTGTTTTGGGAGCCAGTCAAAACAGATTAGATCAAACTCCAAAACAACAACAACAACAAAACAGCCCCAAGTTAAGCCAGCTAACATTTTGCTAACGGGGGCGAGACGTAGCCCAGTGGTACAGGCGCGGTCGGTGTGGGATCGATCCCCGTCGGTGGGCCCATTGGACTATTTCTCGTTCCAGCCAGTGCACCACGACTGCTATATCAAAGGCCGTGGTATGTACTACTCTGTCTGTGGGATGGTGCATATAAAATATCCCTTGCTGCTAATCGAAAAGAGTAGCCCATGAAGTGGCGACAGCGGGTTTCCTCTCTCAATATCTGTGTGGTCCTTAACCATACGTCTCACGTCATATAACCGTAAATACAATGTGTTGAGTGCGTCGTTAAATAAAACATTTTTTTTTTTTACTAACATTCTCGACGTGGCGACTTGGTAACAGAGGGCATTTTCATTTTAAAATGTTTTTCTTCTAATAAATAACAAAATAATCGTATTTGTGTTACTATAAAACTAAATTTGTAAGCCTGGACGAAAGATTTCAGGGACAATTTTAGTATTAAACGAGACTACCACGCCTTCTCGTGTTATCTCGTTAACGACGAGAAATTGTGGATTTAGTAATCTACTTCCGGATAGGTGGCGTGGACCAATCAGCTGTGGACAGCACAGATGCTAGTCCACGTTCAAGGTAGAAAAGAGAAGCAAGCAAGAAAGGCATAAGGCCACTGGGCAGTGTTAATATAGAAACTTTTGTCAAAATGAAGTCGGTACTATTGTTATTGGCATTTTTGTCTTTAGCATCATCTAGTGACGTTTTAGAGTTTACAGATGATGACTTTGATGACAAGGTTGAACAAGAGAGTTTGATTTTGGTGGAGTTTTTTGCTCCATGGTAAGTTTTATTTTGTCGCGATAGCCTACCGGTAGATTTAATCGTAAGATAAGATTTTATTTTCTTCTGACTACTGTGTAACGAAAGATCTGGACATATCATGTCATGGGTGTTGTAATAAGCTTATTTATTGTAGATTTTTTTTTAATTCACTAATATTAGCATTATAATGAGCAGTAAGTCGAAGAGTGGGTGAACTTCCATTGACGGTGAAGGCGTCAAATGCCCCCCACACCCCTAACGGCCATCCATGCTGGAGAAAATCTTCGAATTTGGGTAAAATGATCCAGCACGAAACCTTTTAACCATTAATTTCAGTGATCTTACAGAAGTCACAGCTAGAAATAGGAAGTAAGGTGTGACCTGCTGCTTTTTTGTTTTAAGTGTGGCCTGCTTAGCTGCTCGAAATAAGAGTAAGACCACATGGCACATGGACTCATGGAGTCGAGGAAGGGTTTCGGATAGTGTGTGAATGATAAAATTCATTTTTATGAATCTTGTTGAAATATTAACAAACATTTGCATGAAAACCTTGGTTGTGAATCTGGATTCCAACTTCCAATTTACATAATGTGGAATATAAATAATTGTTATTTTTGCAGGTGTGGTCATTGTAAAAAGCTTGCACCAGAGTTTGAGAAAGCTGCCACTGCATTAAAAAGAAACGATCCACCCGTCCCATTGGCCAAGGTGATTTTTTTCTTCAGTATTCAAATCCTTTGTTTTAAAAACATGATAATCTTCAGCAACAAAAAAATGGGGTGGTTTTTTCACATTGTAGCAGTAGAGCCACTAAAAATCTGCGACCGCAGAAATCACAGAATCGGCTGTTGAAAACGGAATTCCCATTTTTCGCGGAAAGACACAGAAAACAAGTTTCTTTGTGAAAAATCGTCCTTTTTTCGGTTATTTTTACCAATTTTTTTTTCAAAATCGTACTTTTGTCGATAAATGGAGACCGTTTGACTTCTTATTCATTGAAATAACCTCGTGCTTTCTTACTTGACTGGTAACTGACAATATTTTAAAATACATTGAACGCAATGGCACGTAGCGCATCATAAAGTTCAGTCACTTTTCAGTTTCCGATAATAACTAGCAATGCAATGTATCATTATTTATTATTTGTTTACATGCAATCAAATACTAGACTGTTATTTAGTATAGTTTGTGTCCACACTTGAATATATAAGTCACAGAAATTGCTGTTTTGACGACGGTTTGTATGCAGATGATGGGTTCATTGTGGAATTACCGGTTTCTTACTGCACAAAAAATCGCGGAATTTGTCTCTGTCAAATGTGGATTTTCGGTGGCTCTAAAGCAGGTGCATGTGCAGGTATTTTAGTAGGCGGATCTAGATTGGCGAGCAAAGTTTATGGAGTGGGTGTGGAGTCATACACGTACACACCCAAAAATATATTGAGAAAGAAGAACTTTTGTTTGAGCCATGCCCTTATACATGTATGTAGAACTGAAGTTAGGTAAAATTAAATATTAAGAAAAAGTTTTTAAATTTTGTTAATTAAAAATATGTGGGAAAATGTAACAAAGTAAGATGGAAAGAAAAAAAAGTGTTCTGCATGTATTAAACAGAGCTAGCTCTGGGCGAGCAGAAAATTTCACCAAATTATCTGTGAAACTTCAATAATGGTAAAAATCCACTTTATTTTCAAACAAAATATCAATAATTAACTTAAATGTTTTCCCCAGATTAAGATATAATTTGCCAGTTTTTAAAATTAGCAATTTTCGCAAGTGGCAGAGTTAGCCCTGATTAAATATAAATAGGAAAACCTTTTTTTGAAAAATGATTTTGTATGCCACAGTATGGTAGCAGCCTAGGGTTCTCGTCTGTGGTAGTAACCTAGGGTTCTCGTTTGAGGTGCTTAGCTTGTAGGATTGAACCTCTCTGCTGACTTCTGAGAATTGAAAATATGCGTACGCCATTTATGGGTCATGCAAAGAGAAAGTCAGGTAACCCATCATGAACTTGTGAATGATGTCATAAATTTGATGTGCGTATAAAAAATGGGTTACACAGTCAGGTAACTGGAATTTTTTATTTTTTATTTTGATACTCCCTAAAAGGATTAAATATATTTAAAAAATTGAATGAGCTTTTTGGTCAACATATTATGGTATTGGAGTGATATTTAGCTGTCAGTTGAGCGCTCACCTGAGGTGCTTGAGTCGCAGGATCGAACCACCTCAGTGGATCCGTTCAATTGATTGTTTTTTTCTTCTTGTTCCAACCAGTGCACCACAACTGGTCAAAGGTCGTGATATGTGCTTTCCCGTCTGGGGAAAGTGCATATTAAAGAAATAATTTATGCCAGAATGAATATTTTGTTTAAAAAAAAAAGAAACTTTCTGTAATTTTTGAAGTTTAATGGATAATTTGGCGACATTTTCTGCTTACCCAGAGCTAGACTTGGTCACAATGTTGATGATGGATAACAAACCCTATCCTTTGTGAATTTTTAATAGGACTTTGCATTTAATCATGAATATGTACTTATATTCTTCTGTATGAAATATCTTTCCGTTCAATTACATGTGACCGGTGGGAAGCGCAAATAAAAGATCCCTTGCTGCTAATCGGAAAGAGTAGCCCATGTAGTGGCGACATCGGGTTTCCTCTCAAAATCTGTGTGGTCCTTAATCATATGTCTGACGCCATATAACCGTAAATAAAATGTGTTGAGTGCGTCGTTAAATAAAACATTTCTTCATTACATGTGAACTATTTTTGATGCATCTAAATTAGTTGATTGATTTCTAAATTTGTGATATTTTTTGTTCAGGTTGATTGTACAGTTAACACTAAAGCTTGTGGTAAACATGGAGTGTCAGGCTATCCTACCTTGAAGATTTTCCGCAATGGGATATCAGAAGACTTTAATGGACCTAGGGAAGCAGGTTGAGTTGTAAAAAAATTACTTACTTATTTACATTTTCTTGTGCTATGTTTAAATATACTTAATATTGATGGTACTATTTGGTGGGTTTAAAATGTGCCAACGGTACCCGTAACAGGAAAGTGTCGACATAACTTGACTTAAAATTTCTGTGAAAATGATTTTTCCATAATTTTAAACATTAACTGCACCCAAAAATAAATTTAAAAATTAGAAAATCCCACAAAAATAATACTTATCCATTCACACGTGAACATTGTTTTATTTATTTATAAAATGATTTTTTATTTTTTTTAATCCAGTAATCAAAAGGTTAATTGAATTTTTTTTTACTGTGAATTTTAAGAGAAAAAAAATTACAGATAGGAGTGAAAGAATCTCTTAAGTGTAAATTTTATGCTTTCGTCTCCCAAATAAAATGTTCTAGTTACTTTTTTGTTTCAATAGATGGAATTGTAAAAATGATGAAATCAAAAGCAGGCCCAACATCCAAGGAGCTGACCTCTGTTGAAGATGCAGACAAATTCCTTGATAATGCTGAATATGGTGTCATTGGTTAGTGTTTGTTACTGTGTACTGTGTCCACAATTTTCTTAATTGCAAATGGAACACGCAAACTTTTATTAATTTTGTTTTGCTTTACATTCCAAGTGAAGTTATTTTAAAGTTTATTTCAGAATTTTCTAACATCATTTATATTGAGCTTTTTGTACTGGTGTAGCTTGTAAAATAAAAAATTTTAAGAGAAGATTTAGTTAGTGAAGTTGGGAATGTAACTTGATTGCTGTGTTGGTATCTTGCTGAGATTTGACATGTTATTTGATTGACCCCCTTCACTAAGTGTTGGTATGTATGATTTTGAGACCAGTTCATGTGAAATGAAAAACACAGCCTCTTGTGAATGCCGATATCATTCTCCTGGCCAATTAACTGTTACTGTTATTAGACATGTAGTAGATGCTGAGGTATGAAATTGGGTCAGATTGTGCCTGTGATGATTATATAACAAAATATTTCCTTGCTCATCTGAGTTTCCATGATTCACAAGCATATTGATCTGAGGCCATGACCTACATTATGTTTTAACTTTTAAAAGTAATCATTGTAATCTTTGACTATTGTGATTAGTGAACGTTGTCAAAAAATAAATATTCAAGTCTGCAGATGTTAGAAATTATTAAAGTTCAACCTCTGCAATTAAGTAAATGTCCAAGACACCAAAAAAAATATGCCTTGAAAAAAAAAATCTAGTATTGTACCGTGGAGAATATGTTCTTGTTTTTAAAGGCCAAGAATAGATGATCATGATGGTACTTTAGCAGTGTTTCTGCCAGAATTTTTTTTTTGGGTATGGTGCTATGGAATTGAATGCAACCACAGTCAACAGGGGGTATGGGGGGGGGGGGGGGGGGGCTCCCCCAGAAAGAAAATTGGTTACGTTTTAGGGTTATGGTTAAGAAAATCATACAGTAATGATAAGAGTCATTAATTTGGTTAAAATGTTAATTTAAAAAATAAAAATTTGAGTATGGCACCATACCCATTTTACCCTCTGGCAGAAACCCTGTGTAGGTGAAATGGTGTTTAGTAGTAAGTCACATAAATTAAATGTAGCTAGTGTGTCCTCTAGCTCTTTTGGTTATGTTTTAAGTGGCTCTAAGTCGTGTGTGTAAAATATATTTTTTAATCTGATGTTTATATTGACTAATAATTTTATTTATTATTTCGAGTTCATTCATTATTAAACTTGTGTTTCCAGTTCGTACAGATGCTGCAAGAAGACACCCAAGGCCCTACCGGGAACATTTTGTTTTCAAAATCTTGATTAGCAATATTTCTAATCAATTAAAAATTGATTATATCAACTACTGTTTAACAGTTTTAATATTGTATAGCAAATCGCTACACGATACTGGACAAAATGTTCCCTGCCCTGTCAGAAATGATCAGCCAGCTTCGGATAGGGTCATTGGGTTCCTTGTTGTGTTTGTGCTAATCACTCGCATGTATGTTGTGAATAAACTGGAAAAGGATTCAACTTTAATAGTGTCAGTTTTAGGAAAATGTTTATTTTTAGACACAGTATTTGGCAAGCATTTGGTTGTCAAAAATGTACAATCTTTTACATAATCCCTATTTTCTCATAATATATTAAACAGAATAGGGCTAAAGAACACTCCAGCTATAAACAAATAAACTCTAAATATTGATGAATGGGTTCCCATTGTATGCAGTAATGGTGTGCATAGTAATCGGTACTATTCAGCACTGACAAATTAATGTTGAATGCTGTGGGCTGCAGGCTGCAGGTGACAATTTTTGAAGGTTACTGGTGGCATCACCGCCACCTTTGTTTCATTGCTATTAGATATAGCTGTCAACTTTTCTCCCAGCATTCTGCTTTCAAAAAGAATTATACTGTTAAAAGTTAACTGACTTATTTAACAAGAGATAAAATGCAAATCTTTGTTTTGACAGGTTTCTTTGAGTCTGCTGAGGATACAGATGCTAAAACATTCCAGAAAGTAGCCGACTCGATGTCATCTGATATGAGATTTGCACACACATATGAGAAAAGTGTTAAGGACAAACTTAAAGTTAAGGAGTAAGTTATTTTGCATAATTGTTAGTAATTCATTATCGAATTAACTGTTACAATAGCCTACAGATTTGTTGATATAATTGAGATGTTCAGACATATCGGTCAAAATTATGATAGTAAAGCTAAAAAGTGACTTAGTCATTTTTATGAAAATCCCACCTAACAGTTTTTTGTTTGGCCATTGACATGTCCCAAATCACAGGAAATATTTGCTAGACTGCCATATTGTGAAGGTTAATAAAAACCGGGACATCTGTAAAAAAGAATGGACAAAATTAACGGGCTAAAATAATTATTGTAATGCTGTGTGTGAGAAAGCACCATAACGCTGGCTGGACATAAAACAGGTACATTTTATAATAATCACTAAATTATTATTAATCTTTCAGAGGAATTGTTTTGTATCGACCCAAGCGCTTCCATAGCAAGTTTGAAGAAAATACTGTCGAGTTTAATGATGATATGAAAGTTCCTAAAATCAAGTCTTGGATAGAAGAAACTTCGTAAGTACTGATTAGGTATAGTTTCTGTCTGAGAAAATTATTTAGTGTTACATAATAGGCATGCTATTTCAGCCGTCTACCTTAACTTTTCCATTTAGGAGCCCGATGGCACCTACTTGAATTTTTATATGGGGGGGGGGGGGGGGGGGGGGGGGGGGGTATTATTATTTTGTATTTATAGGGCAGGACATATCCCAGTGGTAAAGTGGTCAGTCTAAGATTGATCTCCATCAGAAATTGGGCTATTTCTCATTCTATCCAGTGCATCACAACTTGTACATCAAAAGCTGTGGTATATGGTATCCTGTGTGGAATGGTGCATATAAAAGATCTGCTGCTAATGGAAAAAAAAGTAGCAGGTTTCCTGTCTAAGACTGAATTATCAAATGTTAGACATCCAATAGCAGATTAATAAATCAATGGTTCTTGTGGAGCGAAAAGTCTGACTGGAAAAAAAGGTTTTGTTCAAGCTATTTAAAAAAAAAATATTTCCATATATAAAGCTAGAATGAAAATGAGCCGTAGCATTTTTGTATATAATAAAAAGGGTGGGGGCGAGCAAGCCTGGAAATAAGTGGCTGGTCACAAACACTGTCCGGTACAAATTTGTTATTTGTCAAGTTTTGACAGTCACAAATTTAAGATTAGCTGTCTTTTTGTCTGGCACAAAATGAAGTATTTCTGTGTTAAAGTAGTCCAAAATGAACTTAGAAACATATGCCTTGCACTATTTTTTAAAATGCATATTTAAAATTGTTTATTGACCATATCATGCAGTATATGTACTTATTTTGGAACTGTTGCTAGAATGCCTTGGCGTTTGCCCGGAAATGGTGTTTCCCCATGTCTATTAATAGACCTGAGCAAGCCTCATGATCAGATGTGTTCCAAAAGACCCAAATTGACCAAGCATAATTTTTACACGAAAATTTAACCATCTAAACTGAACAGTGGACGAATAACCTAGTCCCATTGTGCTTATTTAATGTAACTTGTACCTCTGTCAGTCTATATTTATCAACAGTACCTTAGCATGTATTGTGGTTCTTACGAACAGTTGTGAAAATATTTTTTTCTGTTGTAATTTTTTAAACGTTTATTTAACCAAATTATTTTTTAACTTGGCTTTGTGGACTGTATTTCATTTCCAAAGTCTTGCGAAACGTCAACTTGTTTGATTATGAACAAAATGTCCCAATCCAAGCGCCATAATTGATTGTAGTTATTTGCCAATTTTATTACTTTTTCTATATTTAATAGTGAACAAAATACAGCACAAACTTTTACCTCCATCCAAACCCCAGTAATCTGAATACTCATCTAAATAAGACCAAATAAATATTATTTTTGCATGCAATTTAGAAAACAATTGGCTCAAAAATAAATATCTTGTAGTAAATTCCATAGTATGAAAAAAGGCTATCTCTGTGGGAAGGACTATAGATCAGTTTCACTACATCATGAATCATTCCAATAACATACATGATTAATAAAGGACAGTTGTATCAATATTTGGTTGACAGGCAGAGTTTTATTTTTGACAGGCTCAAATTGACTGAATTAGGTAATTTTGACAGGCACCACTAAAAAAATGTATTTCCAGGGCTGGGGGAGGAGGCTTGACTTTCATACACATTTAGTATCTGAATTGAGAAATCTGTTTAACATGCATCATTTATAGTTAAACAAATCTCCTTTTGTATGCATGTTGACTTCATTCCTTAGTTTGAGACTTATTTTCTCTTGTTTGTTTTCCCACAGCATTGGCCTGTGTCCACTACGTACACAAGATCTAGCAGAGAAGTTGAAAAAGCCTTTGTTTGTAGCTTACTATAATGTAGACTATACTAAAAATGTTAAAGGCACCAATTACTGGAGAAACCGCATCATGAAGGTTGGATCAAAATTGCAAAAGGAGGGAAAGAAAGTTTACTTTGCTATCAGCAACCACAGTGACATGAGTTTTGAACTTACCGAGTGTGGTATTGAGGATGCTAACGGAGAGAAACCTGTTGTGTGTGCCAGAGACACGAGAGATAGGAAATTTAAGATGACTGACGAGTTCAGGTTTGTATATTTTCAGGTCTTTTGCCCATTACAGGCCTTTGATGATTAAAAAGTTGAATAAACCATTGTGGGGTTACCCAAAACCATGTAAAAAGTTATCAAAATATATCCATTAATTTCCAAGGTTATAGGAATTAAAAATTAATTTAAAAAAAAAAAACCTTGCTAACTTATAAGTTGTGCTCTTGAATGATGATCTTCACAGTATGGGACGTAATTCATAAAAAACAATGTTGAATACTTAACTGACGAGGGCACTTTAAAATAAAAAAAATTTGTGGTCTGAATTCTAATCCTAATGTACTTGATGTGCGATACTGCTAGAATAACATTACAGGGCTTCTACATTATGGTAGCCCCACTCCCATGGCTAGTGATGTTCAATTTTGAGCTAGTAAATAGCTACTATTGCAATGCCCGACGGCTAATGAATGTTTTTGGTTAAATGAATATCCTGACTACCCAACCCCCAATGTTAGTCTCCCTCTTTAGGTAACATATCTGATTATTACTATTATTTAGTAAAATTGTATTAACTAAAAGTAAAGTAGGGCTAGTGAATTTTTAATAGTGGCTAGTAAATTTTTAAAATGACTGATCCCTTGGCTAGTGTATTTTATTGTTTTTGTAGAAGCCCTGCATTGCTAATGCTACTAATACTTACAGGGTAAAATGCACACCCATTTTACCCTCTGGTAGAAACCCTGACTTAAGGGGAACAAATTTTGCTGTAAATAGATAACTATTAAGTGTAATGGCGACATCACAGAAAATATGAGGGCTTCGTTCAAGAATATCAGATTGACAAAACAAAGATGATTTTTATCTGTTATTATGCAATAGGTTATTCTTACGTCTATTCATATTTTTGTAGTGTCCGCTTAAGAAGTCTTAACTGTATATACTGATCAATTATTAGAATATTTTACCCTTTTGTTTTTAAATGTAACCCGTCATGACCGGGTGAATGATGTCCTAAATTTAATACATGAACAAATAATGGGTTGTGCCGACCTAGATTTGCATAAGCAGCATGCCTGCTTTATTGTCCCTGTAGATTAATTTTGATAAAACCCAGGTTGAATTGGGTACAAGCAAATTACTTCTTGTATTGTTTTGGTATTTCAGAAGTAAAACTATTTGGTATTCTATGGAAAATAATAACCTTAAGACTAAAGTGTAGATGGTGTAAATAATGGAAGTGGGGTCAGAGTTGCACAAATGATGCTTTGTTTCAAGACGGGACAGACCATTCTGTGGTGATGCTTTAAATAACTGATGTGCATTTAATCAGAAAGAAAAAAAACTATCATGGTTGATCTAGGGAACATCTAAATTCTATTTATAGCATGAAGTACAAAATATTGTGCCAGACACCATTGTTAAAATAAAACTTCATTGTAGTTACAACCATTTACACTGCTAACACATCTGCATTTAACCCTGTTATTATGCAATAGGTTATTCTTGCGTCTATTCATATTTTTGTAGTGTGTGCTTAAGAAGTCTTAACTGTATATACTGATCAATTATTAGAATATTTTACCCTTTTGTTTTTAAATGTAACCCGTCATGACCGGGTGAATGATGTCCTAAATTTAATACATGAACAAATAATGGGTTGTGCCGACCTAGATTTGCATAAGCAGCATGCCTGCTTTATTGTCCCTGTAGATTAATTTTGATAAAACCCAGGTTGAATTGGGTACAAGCAAATTACTTCTTGTATTGTTTTGTTATTTCAGAAGTAAAACTATTTGGTATTCTATGGAAAATAATAACCTTAAGACTAAAGTGTAGATGGTGTAAATAATGGAAGTGGGGTGAGAGTTGCACAAATGATGCTTTGTTTCAAGACGGGACAGACCATTCTGTGGTGATGCTTTAAATAACTGATGTGCATTTAATCAGAAAGAAAAAAAACTATCATGGTTGATCTAGGGAACATCTAAATTCTATTTATAGCATGAAGTACAAAATATTGTGCCAGACACCATTGTTAAAATAAAACTTCATTGTAGTTTACAACCATTTACACTGCTAACACATCTGCATTTAACCCTGTTATTATGCAATAGGTTATTCTTGCGTCTATTCATATTTTTGTAGTGTGTGCTTAAGAAGTCTTAACTGTATATACTGATCAATTATTAGAATATTTTACCCTTTTGTTTTTAAATGTAACCCGTCATGACCGGGTGAATGATGTCCTAAATTTAATACATGAACAAATAATGGGTTGTGCCGACCTAGATTTGCATAAGCAGCATGCCTGCTTTATTGTCCCTGTAGATTAATTTTGATAAAACCCAGGTTGAATTGGGTACAAGCAAATTACTTCTTGTATTGTTTTGGTATTTCAGAAATAAAACTATTTGGTATTCTGTGGAAAATAATAACCTTAAGACTAAAGTGTAGATGGTGTAAATAATGGAAGTGGGGTCAGAGTTGCACAAATGATGCTTTGTTTCAAGACGGGACAGACCATTCTGTGGTGATGCTTTAAATAACTGATGTGCATTTAATCAGAAAGAAAAAAAACTATCATGGTTGATCTAGGGAACATCTAAATTCTATTTATAGCATGAAGTACAAAATATTGTGCCAGACACCATTGTTAAAATAAAACTTCATTGTAGTTAAACCATTTACACTGCTAACACATCTGCATTTAACCTTTAAACTACTGGATTAATTAATTAACCATGTTTATAATTTTTACTCCCATATATTCACTTAAATGTTTTATAAATACATAAAATAAAGTATATATTTGAATCTGTAAGTATTATTTTCATGGGTTTTTGTAATTTTTATGACATTTTAGATCAGTTAATATTGATTAAAATTAGGCAAAAAAATTTTTAAAGTCTTATTTACTTACAGGCATTTGTGGCCAGCTTTATATCCATTATTCCCGATAAGTGGTTTCCTGACCAGAATTTTTCTTTTTTAAAAAAAACCCACCTACGATTCATATCCCAATATCTGGTGATTTTCCACTTTTTGAAACTCAAAAATTCCAAAGTATTTTTCATTGAAAAACAAACAAACAAAAGCTAGCATGCTGTCAAATAAACTTTTTCCTGTTAAAAAAAAATGGTTTCCAGTTAGTGTCGTGTGCAAAACGGCAGGAAATATGAATTGGGGAATGCACTGTATACAATGTCGACTGGTGTGACGTCGGGCGAGATATCTCGCTTACAGTAGTCAGAAGGTTAAGAAAAACAGCTTCTTCAATTCAGCCACATGTGTTTTTGTCATAAAAATATGTACAATCATTCATATGGTCGTGTATAAATATTTAAACATGACAAAATACCTAATTTATTCAAATGTAATATTAGTAACTCTTGTTTTCCAGTATGGATACATTTGAACAATTCGTTAAGGATGTTTTAGATGATAAAGTGGAACCTTATTTGAAATCTGAACCTGTCCCAGATAACACGGACAATGCAGTCAAGGTATGTTTTTGTTTCCATCATCTTGGAAGGTGAAATACAAGTGTAACCTTTTTTATGACGACAATGGCAATACTTTAGAAGTTTACTTATTTACCAGTAATTCTTAGATCATAGCTATACTTGTAGTTGTATATATTTTCTAGAGTTGGAAATCAGTTGGAATTTCTTTGTTGATTATCCATTATAATCATTGTGCACTAACTGATCAACTTTCGATTGTACAATCTAGTGAAGCATCATTCTGTTCAACTTATCAGTTAAGCAAATTCATATTCATCTGAACTGCCAGTGTGGTGAATCGTTACATTTTTAAATAAAAAGTTGCAAACCGTAAGTCTCACCAGAACTTTATTAATGTATATATATTTTTTAATGTAAATTTCTTTAATGTCATAGACCAATTCTTGGACAATTGATGGTAGTCCGGTTGTAATCACTAGTTACGTAAATACAATTCCAGGACTCGAACTTACTGATGGCAATTGGCGTCATTGAGATATAAATTGCCATCGGTAAAGCTACTTAATGATGGAAAAATGTATACACTTGATGTACATTTATCTGCCAGTATATAACATTTGTACAAAGTCATGGTATGTGCTATCCTGTCTATCGGATGGTGCATATAAAAGATCCCTTGACACTAATAGAAAAATGTAGCATGTTTCTTTCTTCGACTCAAAATTACCAAATGTTTGACATCGAATAGCTGAGGATAAAAAATCAATGAGCTCTAGTGGTGTCGTTAAATGAAACAAACTTTGTAACATTTGTACATTTGAAATAAGCCTACATACAGCAAAATAACATTTCAGTTAAATGCCATATGCAGGATCCAAATTGCCGTTGGTGGGCCGTTTTACCCGTGGCAAATTGTTTTGGGGGGAGAAATTTTTTTACGTTGAAGCCCTGCAATTTACGTAACTGAACATTGTTACCCAGGTAATTATATGAACATACTTCTGGTTACCTAAGATTTTGTACTTATAATTGGTTATATGGATATTTATAATCTGTTGTCAACCTATCAATTTTTCTTTAATTAATATAATCCATTATTAACACAAATATTTTTCTTTCCCTGCAGTTTATTAAATTGTGAAATTTATTATTATATATAATTTTAATAGAACAGAGTACTCTGGAGTTTTACTTTGCAAAGTAATATAGTTTTTTAATCTTTTGCAATTAAATTACATCTTGTATGTTTTTTCTTTTTTAGGTCGTCGTAGCAAAGAATTTTGATGAAATAGTTAATGATGAAGAAAAAGATGTTCTAATTGAGTTTTACGCACCATGGTGTGGTCACTGTAAATCTTTAGCTCCTAAGTATGATGAATTAGCTGAAAAAGTGAGTATAGATCTCAATTTTCACAATAACTGAACCATCAGCTCATTGTAAGACTTCTTGGAGTTGACATTCAGGAACTACCATATATCTTCGCCTATAAGTCAAATTTTTTTCACCCAAAAATTCTTTTATAACTTAGGGGGTCGACTTATAAGAGGGTTAAAAAATTTCACCCAAAAATATTACCGTTTTGGGTATTATTTTACTAGTTTTATTGTTGAACTATGCCCTGTCTTTATACTCAAATATGTTAATTTGGCACATTTATTTTTTATAACCTTTTTGTGTTTTTTGGCATTAGAATGGTTTTGGTTAAGCAAAAAGGCGTGAGTTCTCACTCACATGCCAAGAGAACAGTCCACTTAGTTAAAATAACAGTTATCACTAATAGCAAAAATATAAACAATACTAACTACCTGTTGCCTGAGTTTATTTTGAAATCTGGTCACTGGCATTAATGGTTGTTCAAACAATGTTTTGTCGGTGATTAACTTCATGAATATTACTGAGCCTTCCCTTAAAACAGCTTAGACTGATATCTGCAGTTCACTAGAGCAATAGGGACTTACATAAAAACCAGTGTACTTTCCAGAGTTATCCTCCTTACATGTATTAATATGGTGGCAAAACATGTGATTAACTGATAGTATACTTTCAGTTTTATTGTAGTGATCTGTTGTCAGTGTTTATAAATAAAGTTGTTGTCTGTGCACAAAACCATGCTGTACAGTGCCATACGGTAACAGCCAAACAGCTTTCACTATCTACT
The DNA here is from genome assembly GCF_016097555.1 of Gigantopelta aegis. Lineage (NCBI taxonomy): Eukaryota > Metazoa > Mollusca > Gastropoda > Neomphalida > Peltospiridae > Gigantopelta > Gigantopelta aegis. The sequence goes on along the minus strand of NC_054700.1, from coordinate 36,159,849 downwards.
AAGGGAATATTTCGTTTTGATGCTATGAGTTAATTGTTTGCGATGTACAAAACGTGAAAACCGAAGTTTGTAAATTTCTTTTGTTCAAATATTGTACATTATTGTTTTCATGTGCTGAAAATAAGAAATACTTCAATATTTATAAGTTGTTTTTCATGGGTCGACTTATAAACGGGTCAATTAAAAAAATAAGTTTTCAGGACTTGAAATTAGGGACTCGACTTACAGCCGAGATCGACTTACAGCCGAGATCGACTTACAGGCGAAGATATACGGTAGTAAAGAATATGATTTTTACTTTATACTAATTTCCATATCAAGTTAATATGCTGGGTTTCTGCCATACGGTAGGAAGTGTAAAATTACGAACCCTAATATCTTGGAAAATAATGCATATATTTTTAGAACAATTATAGTAAGGCGTAGTAAAAAAAATTGTTTGGTTCTGGTTACCCGACTGTCCCTAGATTTTTGGTGCCAACCCTATACTTTTTTTAACCTTTTCCCCCACCCCTTTTTTTTTCTGTCAGTCAAAGATCTCGTTACCAGAAGACCCGGAACACTTCCGAAGAGTTCCAAATGAAAAGCTTCCGAGAGCCATTCGGAACTCCTCGTACATTTCCACAAAATATAAGCGTAGCGGAATGTGACGAGGTGTTCCAATTCCTTGAATGTCGTTTCATTTGAAATTGATTTAAATACATGTGTAATATTATTTGATTTGAATGAGCACATTTTTGACATTCTACTCTGTAAATGGAAGACGCCATTGACACCACATGCTCTCGGACGTGTTCTCATACTCATTCGGAACTACTCGGAACTTGTGAATCAAATCTTCAAAATGTTACGCTAGTTTACTGTTAAAAAGCAGAATGATACAAATTTCCAGTCTATTTTGGTAGAGGATTATTCCCTAAAATGTAATCGAACTTCTAGAAATACCGAGTTACGATTCAATGTTAAACATAAAGAGTAAACATGAAAATAGCCGATTATGCTGAAAAGATTACTTAAATTAAATATTTAGACATCAACTCTATCAATATTTTGCATTTGTTTGACAAATAACCCCTGTATTTATTATTAAATATGATGATATCCATGGCATTTGAAATGAACTGGTAGTACCCAATATAGAAAATAATTAATGATTCTCATTAGAGTATGTATTGTCAGTTGCACTGTAATACAAAGAAAGAGCTTTTAATATATTAATCTGCTATACTATTCAGGAAATATTAGCTCGAAAATGGGGGGAAAAAAAAAGTTTTCCCCAACTACCTACCCTATTTGTTTTTGGCATGTAACAGGAACCAAACAATTTTTTTTACTTGGCCTAAGAGAACTGCTGTTCAAAATTTGACAAAGTACAGGAGATAGTCTCAATTTCAAGACAATTTGAAACCCATAACCATGTTACCCATGACCCTTTTAACCTTTAGACTACTGGATTAATTTTTAACAAAAACCACGTTGAGTGGGTACAAGTTTATAATTTTTACTCACATATATTCACTTAAATGTTTCATAAATACATGAAATAAAGTTCATATATGAATCGGTAAGTATTATTTTCGTGTTTTTTTTTTAATTTTTATTATTTTAGATCGGCTAATGGTGATTAAAATTAGGCAAAAAATCGAAAAAGTTGCGTTTACTTACGGGCATTTGTGGCCAGCTGTCCAGTATTTATGTCCATTATTCCCGATAACAGTGGTTTTCTGACCAGAATTTTTTTTAAAACCCGAACTACTATTCATATTGCAATATTTGGTAATTTTTGTTGTTGGTAAAACGATCAAATTTATTATCAAATTAGCTGTTACAATCAGCTATCGATCCCTGAAAATTACCGCGACGTGCCGCCATTGTTGTCAAGCGAAAATACTTGCCGAAAACCAGTTTTTGAACTCAAAATTTCAAGGTATTTTCAATTGAAAAAATCAAAACAAAAACCACCATTTTGAAAAAAAAACTTTTTTCTTTAATTATATTTCCGTTTCCGGTGAGTGTCGTGTGCAAAACGGCGGGAAATATGAATTGGGGAATGCACTGTATACAGTGTATAGTATATCGATTGACGTGACGTCGGGCGAGATATCTCGCCTGCAGTAGTCAGAAGGTTAATACAAAAAACAAAACTGAAAAGACACCTTGCTAATTTGTAATTTGTGCTCTTGAATGATGATCTTTACAGTATGGGACGTAATTCATAAAAACACAATGTTGAATACTTAACTGACAAGAGCATAGTGAAGTAAAGATTTCTTATTGTCAGAATTCTAATACTACGTACTTGGTGTGTGATACTGCTAGAATAACCTTGCGACTAATACTTCAAGTGGAAAATATTTTGCTATTAAGTTAAAGGCGACACCTCAGAATGTGAGTGCCTCATTCAAGAATATATCTGATTAACAAAACAAACATGGATGTGTTGGTTGTTATACAATCGGTTATTCTCTATGAGGCACTTCATCATGTGGCGTCACCTTGAGAAGTCTCAACAAGATGTTGATCAAACATAATGTTTTAACAGTTCACTGTCTGAAACATTGCATACAGTTTTGAAAATAATACTTTACTTTTTATTACATACATGGGGCCCATGGTTTTAACTTTGTGATCAGTCAAGTTGATAACACACAGTAATAGTATGTACCATTGAATACACGTACTGAGTAATAGTATGTACCATTGAATACACGTACTGAGTGATGGAGGTTAGTTATCTGATAATTGAATCGATCCATCCTGATGGTCGTAGTGTGTTTATTTGCTATTCCATCCATTGCTAATGTGTCAAAGGGTTTGATATATGTCCACCTTTGTTTGACACCTAATATTTACCACAAAAACCGATTACTTGCATTCACCAGGAAAGTTTTAGGAGTGGCAAATTGATCACTTTGCAAAAACTTTTAAAGTTTTGTTTGATCCTTGATGCGATTGTCTACCTATTTTAGGAGTGATCTTCAGCTCACCTTGATTTTGCAGATCTCTGAAAATTGCGAGCACAATTGTTTTGTTCATGCAAATCTAATTTTGTATAACATATTTTTTGTTCGCACAAAGGTTGGAGCACAGTTTACTTGAATATAACGTGTTACGCAAAAAGGAAATGGGTTACTTCTGCGTAACCGATAAATGGGCCAATTCTCAGAGGCCTGTTTCGCTCTTGGTGAAGACTGGCGTATCCTATCCTGTGTAACAGAAGGGGGGAGGGGAGGGGGGGGGGTGACATCCAATAATCTGCTAATTAAACAATATCCTCAGGTATGATTAAACATTAATTTTGTATCCGAATATCAGTTTGCAATATTGCTTAGCAATAACCAAATATTTTGTTGGAAATAAAATGCAAAGTCTTGTGGTCTAGTAACTAGTGTGCACTCAAATGATGATCTGATTCAGTATGGGACGTAATTCATAAAAAAAATGTTGAATACTGCTCTGATGGTTTGCACACATTTAGCTCTAGGGGCGGGATTTAGTTCATTTGATCAAGAGCTCGTCTGAAGTACAAGTACTTACATCGCAGGATTGAACCACCTAGGTGGATCCATTCAATTTATTGGGTTTTTCTCTTATCAATGAGTACACCACAGCTGGTCGAAAACTGTGGTATGTGCTTTCCTGTTTGTGGGAAACTACATGTAAAAGATCCCTTACCAGTATTTCTGCCAGAATGAAATTTTTGGGTAATGCACTATGGAAATAAATACAACCACAGTCAACAGGAGGGAGTATGGAGGTCCTCCCTCAGAAAGAAAATGGGTTACGTTTAGGGTTAGGGTTAAAAAAATTATACAGTAATGATAAAGAATAATTAATTTTGTCAAAAAATTAACTTTAAAAAACAGTCTGTAAAAAATATTACCCTCTGGCAGAAACCCTGCTTATTGCTAATGGAAAAAATATAGCGGGTTTTCTCTGATGACGAGTCAGACATGCCAGATGTTTGACATCCAATAGCCATTGATTAATTAATCAATGTGCTCCAGTGGTGTCATTATGCAAGACTGTGGCTGCCCTTTTATACTACCATATATTGCCGTGTATTAGCCGAATCCTTGTATAAGCCGACCTCTTAGTTTTACCCTAAATATCAAGTACAAAATCATCGGCCTCGTATAAGCCGAAGTAATCTTTTGTCCAATTGTATATTGTGTTGGTTTCAATAATACTGTCAACAAATAGACTTGTGCTTTTCTTTTTCACTGTATTTTTTCCCCCTTTAATTATTACAGACACGGTAATCGTCATCGCAATGCTAACGTCTTCCATGCCGTGCAAAAATAATTTAGCACTAATAAATCATAACAGGAAAATAAACAATTCAAGCTGTAACAACATATCATTGCACATAATTAAGTAATTAAATTATTCACTGGACAGCAAATAATAAACTCATTAAGGCATGTTTAATCCCTGTTTTTCTCTCCACACAGAAAAACGATTCTGTGGTCCATGACTGTTGTTTACACAAAATTGTGTAATCCAATCAAATAAGAGCTTACAAAGTGATATAGACAGAGGTGTCAAACAAAGATGGCGGAACACGTTTTTACCATTGAAATGACAATAAAACAAGTAATTTTTATTATTATTCATCAAACTATTAATGCATTCAAGAACAAAAAACTACATAATATTGCATGACGGGGTTTATTATTTATATTGTGCACAAATTATTGTTAAATAAGCTGTGAAAGGCTCTAAGGGTCTGATCAAAATTTGTAAGTCGGGGTCGGGAGTGTTTTCGATCGGAATTTTATGAACCAATTTGTTGCATCCGTGTATAAGCCGACTCTTCTTTTGGAAAGTATTTCTAGACTTCAAAAGTCGGCTAATACACGGCAATATACGGTATGCTAGATAATGTATAAAATGAGTTGTTTGTTAATTGCATGAGGTCTAGTAACTATTGTGCACTCAAATGATGATCTGATTCAGTATGGGACGTAATTCATAAAAATAATGTTGAATACTGCTCTGATGGATTGCACACATTTAGCTCAAACTTCTATCTTAGAAATGTCTTAGTGCCCACTAACTACCATGTGAATGTGTTTGAAAACTGGAGACAACATTGTCTTGGATCTTGAATGATAACTACATTTGTGTTGTATACATGTACAATAAACACTATCTGGTATACCATACAGGGAACATTTTATTTAGTATCACATTGTGATTTGCTACACAAGTTTCAGAGATCGCTATACAATTTTAAAACATTACACAGTTGTTGCTAATCAATTTTCAATTAATTAGAAATATCACCATCAAGATTTTGAAATCAAGTTTAGCTTCATTTTGAGCAGGGTTTTTTTTTTGGGGGGGGGCTTGTTTTTTTTAAGCCAGAACACAAATGGACGTGATGTTCATTAAAGCTGGGACACGGCTACATTCGGGAAAATCTAGGTTGTTTTAGCTCAACTTTTATTCCCACGTTTATCATTGATATTTAGTGTGGATGTAGTCATGTCATTAGATGCAACGAGGATTTTCCACAATCATAACAATTAACATAATGTTTGTATATGCAATTTGAGATTCACTTTCTATACTCCTAACTATGGGTTGTATTATGGTATGGAGTTGTCTGTCCATCTGTTAACTTTTTCTTGTCCGGACCATATCTTGCATGCAGATGCAGACAGGACCAGCAATCCTCACATGTAGTCCCTGAACAACTTGGGATGGTGGTGTTGTATACTATTACTAGGTCACTGTGACCTTCTTTTAATCATACCTGTACAGGGTATCTGCCAGAGGGTAAAACGGATATGGCGCTATACCCAAATTATTATTTTTTTAAGTTAACATTTTGACAAAATTAATGATTCTTATCATTTATTGTATGATTTTCTTAATCCTAACCCTAAATGTAACCCATTTTCTTTGTTGGGGAGGCTGCATTCAATTTCATAGCGCCATACCCAAAAAATTCTTTCTGGCAGAAACACTACTGTAACATATTCATTAATATAGATATGGTGTTTTATTTTGAGTTATGGAGTCAAATGATTTTCTTTCTTTCTTTCTCTTTTTTTTTTGGACAAAGGTGTATCTCTTAAATTGTGCTCTTGAATGATGATCTTTTCAGTATGGGACGTAATTCATAAAAAAAACAATGTTGAATACTTGACTGATGAGGGCATATTTAAAGGATAAACATTTCTTACTACAGCTAAATAAACACGTCACATTGATGGTCTAATCACACATTACATTACCAGAGTATTTCAGACGACATTTTATAATGCTTTATTGAATAATTATCAATTGTGTTCTAATAGGGGATTGTACTGATTTTTCTTTTTTCTCTGACAACAAAATATTTATAAAATGGTGACGAAAAGTAGATGTTTGATTTACTGGATCCCTTACAAAACCAGATACTGTTGAGATGCCGTGTGATCTAATTTAGGCAGGTTCCACTGTTGTGACAAGAAAAATTTATATTTTGGTCATGATGCAACACACTGGCTGCCACTTTATACTATGTTGAATAAAGTATAAAATGAGTTATTTGTTAATTGCATGTGGTCTAGTAACCTAGTGTGCACTCAAATGATGATCTGATTCAGTATGGGACGTAATTCATAAAAATAATGTTGAATACTGCTCTGATGGATTGCACACATTGAGCTCTTAACCTCCATGCTACAACTTTCGTTAACTCTACTGTGTTTCATCTTCAGAGTTAAATAGTCAAATTATTATTTTGGGTTGGGGTTTTTTGGATAGTGGTATGTATTGTAATTTCTGCTCTCGAATGATGACCTTTTTAGTATGGGACGTAATTCAGAAGAAAAAGAAAATGTTGAATACTTAACTGACGAGTGCATGTCTAAATAAATGGATCACATTGATGGTCTAATCACACATTATGTATTTAAGACTACATTTTGTGATGCTTTATTGAATTATTATTAATTAAAATTGTTTATTGCTTTTAAAATCAGATGTTTTACCAACTAGCCTAGATTAATATCCCAATAAAATAATCATAAATAGCTGATTGCTGTAACATTAGGGATATATTGGAATGATTCGGCTGATTCCAATTTCTGATTTATATATTTATTAATTCTTGACCAAAGTATTTATGCAGTGGTGACCATACGGTAGACCCTCGATTTACTGGATCCCTCACAAAACCAGAGGTGCCAGGGTGATCCAATTTAGGCAGGTTACACTGTAGTGACAAGAAAAATTAATATTTTGTCATTATTCAACACTGACTGCCACTTCATACTGTGCCAGATAAAGTATAAAATGAGTTGTTTGTTAATTGCCTGTGGTCTAGTAACTAGTGTGCACTCAAATGATGATCTGATTCAGTATGGGACGTAATTCATAAAAATAATGTTGAATACTGCTCTGATGGATTGCACACACATTTAGCTCAATACAACAGTTGACAAAGGGAGATGCCATTGTCTAGGATGTTGAATAATAACTACATTATAGAATGTGTGGGATAGATCACCAAGGACTGCTTTCCAGTAACACAAGTTTATTTACACAATGCCTTTTTTCATATATGTGATTCCATGCTCAAGTTTTTCAGCATGGTGACATCATAACGTGCAGTATTTACTTAAGGTTTAAATTTAAATTTTTATTATTTCAAATTTTATATAGAATTGCTCTTCTGAAAACGCAGATATCAAAAAGCACATTTCTGTGCCCTGAATCATTTTGATGGAAAGCCGATTTGAGATGTTGAAGTAATGTTATATACTACTCGAAAGAATTTAAGGGTCAAAAATTTATAACCAAATAAGTTTAGGTGTATTAGTTTGATGATGTAAACTACACCAAATTTTTTATTTATTGTTCCATATTTACAAAAAACCCACAAATAAACGTCACTGTATACAAGAAAGTCACATGACATGCTGTCAAAGTTGAAGGTTGTCAAACATGGATTTTACACATTAGAACATTCGTTTAATAGTGTGTGAATCCACCCCTGGCGCGAATACACTCGACACATCGTTGCCTCATGCTGTTGATCAGACGTCTGAAGAACTCTTGGGGAATGGCCTGCCACTCTGCCATAAGAAGTTGACCCAGATCATGAAGGTTGGCCGGAGGGGCATGGTTATCCCGAACTCTCCTGCCTAATTCGTCCCAGGCGTGCTCTATTGGGGCCAAGTCAGGCGAATATGCTGGCCAATCCATCCTGGCGATACCTTGTTGTCTGAGAAAGTCCGTTACCACCCTGGCACGGTGGGGTCTGGCATTGTCATCCTGCAGAACTGCCCCGCCGCCAATCTGCTGAAGGCCTGGGAGAACCAACGGCCGGATAATCTCATTCAGATAGCGGATTCTATTCAGATTGCCATCCACCACATAGAGGGGGGTCCTGTGGTGGATAGAGATGCTGCCCCACACCATGACGCTGCCACCACCGAACCGGTGACGTTGTCTAACGTTAACGTCGGCGAAGCGCTCCCCAGGACGTCTGTAGACACGAACCCGACCGTCGTTGAACTGGCGACTAAACCTGGACTCATCAGTAAACATCACTCGACCCCACTGAACACGTTGCCACCGCAGATGAAGTGTGCACTAGTGACGTATGGCCGTTCTGTGACGTGGTAGGGAGTGGTGGTCGAACAGCCTGGCGACGGCAGCGTAGATTATTGGCTCTCTGACGATTGCGTATGGTTTGATCAGACACTCGAGTTCCAGTCGCAGTCTACAGATTGTCACGTAATCGGCGTGCAGTGGTTGTGCGTTGACGTAGAGCCATATTGGTGATGTAGCGGTCCTCTCTATTTGTAGTGCTTCGGGGTCTTCCCGAACGTGGACGATTTCGAACAGAATTCGTTGCTTGGTACCGTTGCCACAGTCGGCCAACGACACTCTGACTGACACCAAGTCTCAGAGCAACATTTCTTTGCGTATTGCCATCCTGAAGCCAAGCAATAGCCCTTCCTCGATCTTCGATAGTCAGTTGACGTCGTACCATTGTCCAATTTGGAGTGTGCACCGTACACGAACGCAAGCTCCAATTATACGGAAATTCAGCATTGGGAACATGGAATACACGTGCAAAGCGTGCAAATGAAGCGCTTTGTGAAAAAGCAAGTTATGGGCACTTAGCAGACCTTTCGCTTTCGCCCTAATTTACGTGCAAATGTAAGCATGTTTTCGCCATTAGAACTAGTCGACAGTGTCAATGACAGTGGATTTTAATTCATTTATGGGTTGCTTAGACCCACTTTCGTCAAAATGGAACAATACCATGCGTGACATTATGGTCTAGCTAATATAATTGACATTCAGAAAATAATGTCGAAAATATCGTCTGACCCTTAAATTCTTTTGAGTAGTATATGAGTTGTTTTTGTTGCAAGCATTGTGACAAAGATGTGTGTATTAACTGGTCAGTGCTGTCAAATGATTCTCTTTTTGATATGGGATGTAATTCATAAAACCAGTGTTGAATACTTAACTCATGATTGCACATTTTACTAAAAAACATTAGCAGTAATGTTTTCACATTTAAAACCAATATGTCAACGTGTATGGCCTTACATATTGAAGGTGAAAAATTCATCTGATATGTGGAAAAACTAAAACAAATCTGTGAAAACTGAAATGAGATTGTTTATTATTTTATTTTCAGCTTAAAGATGAACCCAGTATAACAATAGCTAAAATGGATGCAACAGCAAATGATGTATCAAAGCCATATGAAGTTCAAGGGTAAGATTATATATTAAAATTTCATACCAAATGTCAAAGATAAACATTCTTTGTTTCAAAGCTTCTGTGTTACAATGTATGGTTTAAAAGATATTTTTATTTATTAAATATGGCATTCATTTTATAAGCTATATATTAAATTTCACGTATCCAGTATCAAACATATGAATATGTATGTATTCTTCTATTTTGAAGCTTGAGTTAAGATGAATGATTTTTAAAAATATCTATTATAGCTGTAACCAAAGGTTTACCAACATAAGTATTCTGATAATTGGTGAATAACGAGTTCTTATCAAAGATATTATAGTTCTAGTTCTTTCTTTCACCTTAAAGATGGTTAGATGTCTAAAATGGTTAAAATATGCTTTGGAAATTTGTGATTTTCTTTCTGATAAGGGGGCATACTTTTAGTACGTACGCATTTTGGGGGGGTGGGGGGGGTTGAAAATTTAAGAGCCATTTTGCGTACCCTTGCGTACGGCAGGGGGGGGGGGGGGGGGGGTGTTATTAGGGTAAAATTAAAATATATATATATAGTTAATTTGAATAACACTACAAATTTTCTCATTGATCTAGGCAGTCCTATTTATCAATATTTTGTTGTCATGTGCCCCAAAAAGTTGTACCTACTGGTACTAAGTTCCAACTTTTAGGTTTATGGTTCCGAGTTAGTTCCAGTTTTATAGTTTTGTGATTAAATCATTAAACATGATTTGAATTTTTTTGTAATTAAAATAGAGCAGACGTTCCGGTTTATAATACATTTAGAAACATTTTATTCGTCGTCAAGCGTTGTTTAATACATTTGTACAATGAGCAGTATTAATTAATTATAGTATACCATGATGACATCTACGGTGGCATTGTCTACATTTACTGGTACTGACTGACGATCTTTTGCGTATGTACGCAAGGGGGGGTATGGGCACTGGCGTACGGTGGGGGGGGGGGGGGAGGGGGTGCAAAAAAATCGGAAAATTGTGCGTCCGTACTAAATTGATGACACCTAATATATCAAACAACTAGTGCCAAAACCAATAACAAATGAGTTTATTTTTTCCTGCATTATGAAGTCCCATTAATTAGGTAACAGTATATTGCATGTAGCTACATAGATTTTTGCATTCATTAATCTCCTGTGCATAATTTTTTATTTGCTACTTTCAGATTCCCAACAATTTATTTTTCACCAAAAGGCTCTAAAGGAAGTCCAAAAAAATATAGTGTGAGTATTTGAGCAGACATTAGTAAAGATTTGAAGATGAGCTTAATATTCTTGCATTTTATTAACTGGAACGAAAAGCTACTGCTTTACTGAATGATGTTTGTTGATTGCTAAGACTTGGTCAAATATATTGTAATGGTATTGTAATGGTATAACACTACATGTATGCTTGAATATTTGATGCACTGAACAGCAACCTGTATTGTGGTTACATTCATATTTGTCACTAAAAATGTATGTACACAAATACATGTATGTAATGTTTACTGTACAATTGCTGTTTTATAATTTACACTAACAAAAGAGCAATTGTTTCTGATGTTGTCTTTGTGTAATACCAGCCAGTTAGTAGACTGCATAAATTATACGGTTGTGTGGTCTCATTCAGTGAGTGTTACATTCATAACACGAGCATCATAGGCGAACATATTTTGTTGGTGTATGCAATGTCATTTCAATAAGCAAACATTTAACTGGCTGATCAAAGCAAAATAAATTGTTTCGATGAATACTGACAGTATAATGTTGATTAAACAACAGTTGAGTTCTGATACTTTTCAGTTTGTGTGTGTATAGTTGGGTGTTTTTTGGATTGTTTTTTTGTAGTTCGTAAACATTACTGAATCCTGTGGGAATTAGTAAGGAGTTAATTTATTACGCACCAATTTTGGTTCATTTGCATTGCATTAGTTTGAGAAATATAGGTATGGTAAAGAATTAAAACATTATAAATAATAGAAAGAATATCATTTCATGTCTTGTTGACACGTGTAATATTAACTGAAATGTAATTGTTCTAAATTTGATGTATTGGCAGGGTGGCCGAGAGGTTGATGATTTCTTGAAATACCTTGCTAAAGAAGCCACAGATGAACTGCAGGGATTCAGCAGAAATGGAAAGAAGAAGAAGACGACGAAGAAACAAGAGCTTTAGATATTATTTCATCTTTACAACATCAAGTTAACATTTTGACAATTTATTTTCCAAAACTCTTCTTGATAAACAGAATATTGAATACGTAATCATTGTGCACACCTGTTTAAATATTTTATTTCCACAACTGCTAGAGGAACTTAACAAAACATATAGTTTTAATTATTTTTGGTTTCATTGTAGGTGTTGGAAGACTGATTAGTAATTTTAGAGAGTGCAGATGTTTGTCCAACAGACTAATTAATAAATAAGATTTTAATTGTTGTTTTTGAATACTAGATTCGTACCAAACATTGGCCTTAATTTATTTTATAGATTTAGTGCTCGGTTGATGAAGTTAAATTGTGAGTGCTGTTTTGACAAGGTGATATCAAATGTAACTTGTTAGATCTGACGGTGTGGTGGTCAGAGATTCATTTATCCTTGTTTGCTTCGTATCATTTTCATATGTTGCTGGTGTATATTTTATTAATTTGTACTTATCATTTGTTTGTTTCATGATACTAATATTATACATACCAGGAAACAAATCAATAAACAATCGATGCTAGTTTTAAAAGTTGTTGGTGAATATTTTGTTATGTGCGTGTCTGTTTAAACAAAACCAATAAAATTTGCTGTAGAGTACAACTCGTATTGGTTAAAAATACCAAAGAAAAAATTTGAATCTGATCCCTTTTTAAAAATAAATAAAAACTTGTTCTTTTTAGGAATGATGTACATTTGGTTCATGTGAGATGCATTCTATATGGGGGTTGGGGGTGGAAACACATCTTGATAGTACATTGATATTGGTTCTATTGGTTGAAGGTTTAACACATACCACAACAGTTGAGTTTTAACAAGTATTGAGGGTAAGAATAGATTCACAAAACAATGATTATGAGACCATTAAATGTTGCGTTCACCCATTCTTATTTATACCATGTTTTTAATGGTATGTTTGTCTTTTGACGGCTCATTGTGTATTTCATCCTGTGTTTTCAAATGTATGGTGGGTTTTTTTTTATGAAAGTAAAGAATTGGGGATTATATTGGTTTTCAATATACTGCATTTTACCTCCTGAACTACATATTAAATTTTCATGTCAGTTCTGTTCGCTTTTAAAAAAAAAAAAAAAAAATAATAATATATATATATATATATATATACACACACACATATATACACACTTCTTTTGTTTTTCTTTTCTCTTCTGTTTTTTTTTTTTTTTTTTTTTATTAAATATTATTACAAAAAAACACTTCATGATTATGTCTAATTGGGGGCATTTTTATTTGCTGCAGTCCATTCTTTTATTAGAAATACATAGAGATAAAAGATTTATTTATAACTTTATTGCATGAATGAGAAACCCTAGTTACAAATGAACAATGAACATTACTTCCAATGCGGTTTATTGGTGTGATTTGAAGTCCTACTTTAACATTCTTGTTTGTGTGCAACTGAAGCATGAAAGACATTTTACTTGTTACGGTATATAGTATGATACAGTGTACATGAGCATCATTGTTTTCAAATAAAACAATATTATATTTCTTGGATTTTTGTGCTCATTTTTTAAAAGGCTGTTCCAGATATGATCCTACAGGAGCGGTGGTAGACTTTTTTGTTTATTATTATTATTATACCACCTACAAAATAAAATAATTTAATACATGCTGACCCACCAGGCATAATGACTGCTGTTTGTCTCCCCATGTGATCAATTTTGGAACTACTAACCTCGTTAATAGTAGTAGGGGTCGATGTGATCAATTTTGGAACTGCTAAATTCATTAATAGTAGTAGGGGTCGATGTGATCGATTTTGGAACTGCTAAATTAATTAATAGTAGTAGGGGTCGATGTGATCGGTTTTGGAACTGCTAACCTCGTTATTAATAGTTGGGGTCGATGTGATCGATTTTGGAACTACTAACCTCATTAATAGTAGTAGGGGTCGAAATTGGATGAAATTACTGCAGGATCTCTGGCAAGTTACAAATTAAGCCCGAATCAAAACTTGCTGGACAAGACACGATTATGTTATATTTATAAAATACTAGTAAAAAAAAATCAACATATGATGCCAATAATATAAGTATAATGTAACTATGTTTTTACAAGCATTCCGAGTAGTTCTTAAGCAATGCATGTCCCCTACCAGGCCCTAAAAATTGTCTTGTCACCTAAGTTCAGTGGTCAAAACTGAAAAATGGGTAAATCGCCATAAGTTTAAATTTGGTCTGTAACAGTACATGATAAAGCTATTTACCAAATTTCATCTCATTATTTTTTGGCAGTGCAGAAAAAAAATGGGAAAAACTAATTTTCATATACGTATCCTAAATCGCATAACTTAAAAAAAATGGTGTAAATTGCCGTAAAAGTCCAACTTTATCTGTAATGGAACGTTATAACGCTATATACAAAATTTCAACTCAATATGTTGAGGCATTGCACAAAAAAAGTAAAACAAAATTTCTTATCTTCTGTTTATGAGCCATAACTAAAAAATTGGTAAATTGCAATGAAAGTCAACTAAATATGTAACTGATCAAGCTACACACAAAATGTTAGCTCGGTATCTTCAGGCATTGTAAAAAAAAAAAAAATATATATATATATACTCTTCAAAAAAAGAAACGCAAAAGGGTACAAATGGGTTATAACTCCGATTTTATGTTTCCTACCGGTTCATGCTTTGTGAATATAAGGTCATTGCATGTCCCAAACACATTCCCACGGTTACATTCGATAAAACGCAGCTACTGTACAATAAAGTTCCAAAATGTGAATATTCGCAAAAACGCAGCCACGTGCAAACCATGTCACCACTGCACGTGCGTTGTCTGCACATGCAACATGAACACCGACAGTATAAAAGTGCAGGGTGTTCGCTTGCCTGGCCTCTGTATCTGGCCGACAGTTGACAATCCAGGACATGCCACGTTTCAGTGAACCGCAGAGAAACAATGCCATCGGCCGACTAGACGCAGGCGAATCCAGAACGGCCGTTGCCAGGGCATTCCATGTGTCCCCAAGCACCATCTCCAGACTGTGGGACCGTTACCAGCAACATGGATCAACACGTGACCTCACTAGATCCGGTCGACCACGGGTCACTACCCCCGGGCAGGACCGCTACATCCGGGTACGCCACCTTCGGGAACGATTGACTACTGCCACATCCACAGCCGCAGCAATACCAGGTTTGCGCAGGATATCCGACCAGACCGTACGGAACCGCCTACGTGAGGTAGGAATTCGTGCCAGACGTCCAGTTCGAGGTGTCATCTTAACACCACAACACCGTCGACTCCGACTGCAGTGGTGCCAGATTCATCGACAATGGCCTCAACTGCGATGGAGACAGGTGTGGTTCAGTGACGAGTCCCGATTTCTGCTCCGACGTCATGATGGAAGATGTCGCGTGTATAGGCGTCGTGGTGAACGTTATGCGGCAAACTGCGTGCAGGAAGTGGACAGATTCGGGGGGGTAGTGTCATGGTGTGGGCAGCCATCTCACACACTGGCAGAACTGACCTGGTCCACGTGCAGGGCAACCTGAATGCACAGGGCTACATTGACCAGATCCTCCGGCCACACATCGTTCCAGTTATGGCCAACGCCAACGCAGTGTTCCAACATGACAACGCCAGGCCTCACACAGCACGTCTCACAACGGCTTTCCTACAGAACAACATTAATGTCCTTCCTTGGCCATCGATATCACCGGATTTGAACCCAATTGAACATCTATGGGACGAGTTGGACCGACGCCTCCGACAGCGACAACCACAGCCTCAGACCCTGCCCGAGCTGGCAGCAGCCTTGCAGACCGAGTGGGCCACCATCCCCCGGGACGTCATCCGTACTCTGGTTGCTTCAATGGGCAGGCGGTGTCAGGCAGTTGTCAACACACGCGGAGGCCACACCCGGTATTGACTCCAGATGACCTTGACCTTGGTGGTGTGTCCTATCACTTACTCACAATGGACTAGAGTGAATTGTGAACAATCCTGCAACATTTGGTAATTATCGGACTCACCATTCAATAATTAAATCAATTCTCCAAATGTTACGACAATGTGGTTTTGCGTTTCTTCTTTTGAAGAGTATATATATTATATGTGTGTATATATATATACACACACACACTATGTTGGACAGACATAACCACTGAGATGAAACCATTAGCCCCCCTCCCGTTGGACTGGTAAGGACTAATAAAACAGGAGACATGAAATTATACAATATTTTGATGTGAATATACGTTTGACTTGTGAATATAAAAGTAAAGTAATCGCCGGTCTGATTGTCCCAACAGGATCCAAAATCTCCACCCTGAGGTGGAAAAAAAAGTTGGGCCAGCAGTATTTCGAACCCTGGTCTTGGTGGTGTAATGGTTAAGCTGGGTTTACATACAACTCTCATAAACAACCATTAATCCACTGTCCAAAACCGACACTGTGCCCATGGCAGCTTGCTTGGACCTTAATTGGCTATAAAATGTTAACAAAAAAAATAAAAAAGTGTGTGTGTGGGGGGGGGGGGGGGGGGGGGCAAGCATTATAGAAACTAAAAGAAAATTTTATTCTTGACTGTTTAAGGAGTTTTAGACTTAACTACTCCGTTGCCCCCCCCCCCCCCACCCCGCCCCCAAACAAAAAATCCTAGCTACGGCCCTGTATCCAACGCAAAATCGTAATTAAAGGATTACTTAAGAGAGACTTTTGGACTGGTATGCATATTTCACCATATTTAATGCCACAATATTGCTTAATATCGACAAGTATATTGGTACATTTAATTAATAAAACTGTTAAATGTGACGGCTATTGTATTTTACGGGCGCAGCCATTTTGTTCTATCCCAGGGAGCCGGTGGTTACGTAGTACTTAACACGTCACGTCGGGAATTAGTTTTAGAATTGAAGAAACGAACGTAATGGAAGGAAATGTTTTATTTAACGACGCACTCAACACATTTTATTTTACTGTTATATGGCGTCAGACATATGGTTAAGGACCACACAGAGACTGAGATAGAAAACCCGCTGTTGCCACTTCATGGGCTACTATTTTCGATTAGCAGCAAGGGATCTTTTATATGCATCATCCCACAGATAGGATAACACATACCACGGCATTTGATATACCAGTTGTAGTGCACTGGCTGGAACGAGAAATAGCCCAATGGGCCCACCGACGGGAATCGATCCCAGACCGACCGCGCATCAAGCGAGTACCGGATTTTTGCGGGATAATGAAGGTCCTTGACAGGTGGGCGGGATAAGTTTGCATTTTTGGGGGTGTATTCTGTAATACGGTATATATTGTTTGACCAAAAATAGGGGGTACAGGCCCTATCTAAATAATAATAATAATAATAATAATAATAAATTAAGACAAACCAGTATATCATTTTTAAATCTTAAAAATTATATAAAACTGTTAGTAATACATTTAGGAATTCAAATAAGAAAATTCTAGATACGGGATAGGTTATAATTTTATTATGTGTAGGTCTACGGGACATACCCCAGTGGTAAAACGCTCACTGATGCGCGGTCGGTCTAGGATCGATCCCCGTCGGAGACCCATTGGACTACATCTCGTTCCAGCCAGTGCATCATGATTGGTATACAAAAGGCCGTGATATGTGCTATCCTATCTACTATTTAGTACAATTGAAAAAAAAAGGGGGTTTCCCCTTTAAGACTATGTGAGAATTAACAAATGTTTGACATTCAATAGCCGATGAATATTAAATCAATATGCTCTAGTGGTGTCATTAAACAAAAACAAACTTTTTGTTAATACAAAAGTTTGTTTTGTTTATCGACACCACTAAAGCACACTGATTTGTTAATCATCGGCTATTGGATGTCAATTATATGGTCATTTTGACACCGTCATAGAGAGGAAACCCGCTACATTTTTTCCATTAGTAGCAAGGATCTTTTATATGCATCATCCCACAGACAGGATAGCACATACTATGGCCTTTGATATACCAGTCGTTGTGCACTGGCTGGAACGAGAAACAACCTAATGGGCCCACCGACGGGTATCGATCCTAGATCAACTGCGCATCAGGCGTGCACTTTACCATTGGGCTACGAAACCTTTAGAATGCGACCAGTATATTTTGAAAAGGTGGAGTGAGACACTAAATTTGCAACTATAATTAAGTAATAATGCAAATATTTATTATAGTTAATATCCTAAAAGCAATACAACATTCACGACTTGATTAAAACTAATTAAACGTTTGGTAGTAACTGTTAGAAGACAAATCTCACGTGCATGAGATCTTTAGTGGCGGCTGTTTCAAAATGGCTGCTGGTGATAGGAAAATCGTCACTAATGTCAACAAATGCATAACAACCCATAAATTACAAACACGAAATGAAAATTGTTATTAACTGTAAGTTAATTGAACAACCAATAAACTCAGTTTCGAAGGATGGCCTGCTATTTTATGTAACTGAGTTGTATTTCTGTTAGCATTTTGTCCAATGAATGTTTCCTTTCTTCACAGGTCCAGACTTGTATTTGAGCCTTTGTGTTACAGTAGTAGACCAATAACCGTTAGTGTCAAAGTATCGACGCTGACCTATTATATCGGACACATAAGAACACCCATATTTCAGAATATTTATAACAAAACGAGTTAAATGTAGGTGATTTTATTCCTTTATAAATTGCTTATTTCTTCAAATCCAGTTACCAAGTTAACCAAGAATTAAACAAGGTAAAGTAACTCCCAAGTTTTTGGATTTTGTGTTATTATTGTACAGGAAGTAGTCCTCACTCCTAATAATAGACATGGAATAGACATACCAAGTCTAATGTGAAGCTACTGATTGCATTATCAATAGAATCCACAGGAGTATTACTTCATAACTATTGATCAAATTGTAGAATAGTCGGTACCTGGAAACAGCTGTGTACATTTACAATCAATTCTGTTATAAAACTGGGGGCATTAAAGCAATTTGCTTTGGCTAAAATATACAGCAGTATTATTGGTGTATGATACAACGTAAAGTTTAATTACAGAATTAATTGTACAAAAGTGTATATATGTTTTATGGGTAATATTACATGTAGTTTTATCAGAGATACCTATCAGGTATTGGTTGACTGTTAATTATTTAGTAATTTCTGATTGTAGAGCCAACATACATCACTGCTGCCTTTTCGTTACTTGCCACGGTCTGGATATGTGCAACTGAGTTATGGGTACCTTGTTCGAATGTCTGCGTGAAGCCCGACTGGAAAAATACTACCCTGCTTTCCGAGCTAATGGCATCATCCGGTCAGAAATGTTGTCAAGACTTACTCTGGATGACTGTATGGCGCTGGGCATTACTTCTCTTGACGACAAGAGACGTGTGATCGAACTGATAAACATCATCAAATCGGTGCACTCTGCCAGCCGATCCCATGTATCTGCGACCAGCAGACTGAGATCTGACAACCCTTCTACGTCAAGTGCTGCTCGACGAAATGTTGAACCGAGACAACGCAATACAAGTCCATCACAACACACGCAATCTTCGGGAGGAAGTTCTCGTCCCCTTGAAGTGACAAGAGATGTGGTTGTTAATGACAGGACTCCACATTTTTCAGCCACATCTTACATTGATCTGCTTCAGTTACTGAGTGAAAGTAGTGACAGTGCCTCGTCGGATGATTCTGTTCATTCAGGCTACAAACCGACCCGAAAGAACACAAACCGATCTAACATAAGCATGCCACCTGTTCGTGTCAAAAGGGCAGCTGTGCAAAGGATAAAACATGACAGGGGCTATAACTATGGCGTTCCGCAAGCTACGTCCAAAGGGAAGTCTAACTGTGGTACTGCAAAGTCCAGCAGTGATGATAGAATTAGAGTCTGTGTTCGAAAACGACCTTTGACACGTAAAGAGGTCAAGGGTCATGACCCGGACATTGTCGAGGCAGATGATGCAACAGTTGTGATTGTTAATGAACCAAAACAAGCAGTGGATCTTACAGCATTTACTCTTCAGGTTCGTAGTCAGTGTTGCGTTTTTTGTCTTGTCTCTCCAAAGTTAGAAGGCAAGATATTAGGTGATACTTTGGAAGCAATTGTCAACTTCGTTTTTGTTGAATTCTTTGCATTTGGCCCTGTTTCTCACAAACTTTAATCCAACATCAATGAAATATACATAAAATCATTGAACATGCATAAATTATACATATACATATATATTTTAGTATGTTTGTGAAACCTCTTTAAAATGGACACCCATGTGACTAATTAAGAACCCTAGTTTTAAGGGATATCTGATTTAGAGAGATTCATTTCTGTACCGATATTTAAAAAGGGACTTTGAATTTTTTGTTATAGAAGGTTCAGTTTAGAGGGGGGTTTCACTGTATGGTTCTGTTTGGAATCATTTGGAACTTTATCATCTATCATTGGTTATGGTAAATTTACAACTAGTCGACATTTGATTACACAGTCAGTATATCAATTGATCATCAGAACATCATTAGGATACTGATGGAAAGAAATAATGGACCACACAAATAGAAAAGACAAATAAAAAGTTTATAAAAAAAAGTTTGTTTTGTTTAACGACACAACTAGAGCACATTGATTATCATTAGCTACTGGAT
The DNA here is from genome assembly GCF_016097555.1 of Gigantopelta aegis. Classification (NCBI taxonomy): domain Eukaryota; kingdom Metazoa; phylum Mollusca; class Gastropoda; order Neomphalida; family Peltospiridae; genus Gigantopelta; species Gigantopelta aegis. Next base: position 36,139,316 of record NC_054700.1, on the reverse strand, counting down.
GTCCAACATTTGGTAACTCTGGCATAGAGTCTTAGAGAGAAAACCCTCTACATTTTTTCATTAGCAGCAAGGGATCTTTTATATGCACTTTCCGACAAACATTAAGGCACATACCACAGCCTTTGACCAGTTGTGGTGCACTGGTTGGAATGAGAGAGAAAAACCAATCACTTTAATGGAGTCACATAGGTGGTTTGATCCTGCAAACCAAGCTCTTCAGGTGAATGCTCAACAAACTGAGCTATTGGTGACTGCATCTAAAACCCTCAATCCATAGAGAGAAAAAAAGAAGCTTTCTTTAACGATGCACTCAACACATTTTATTTACGGTTATATGACGTCAGACATGGGTTAAGCACCAGACAGATATTGAGAGACGAAATCCGCTGTCACCACTTCATGAGCTACTCTTTTTGATTAGCAGCAAGGGATCTTTTATATGCACCATCCCACATACAGGATAGTACATACCACGGTCTTTGTTACACCAGTTGTGGAGCACTGGCTGGAACGAGAAATAGCCCAATGGGTCCACCAACTGGGATCGATCAAGTGAACACTTTACCACTGGGCTACGTTTCACCCCTCATAGTGTCCGTAGTTAACTGTCGGTCAATTCTGTTGCTGTCAGTTTGACTCTACTGACATTCAATCCAACAATACAACTTTGTATGAAAGAAGACATTACTACGCTACCAGTACTTGTGAATTAAATTTCGCCTACAATTTCTATGCGTAACCTTATTTTCCCATCAGTATACCATAGGCCTACTATTTATTTTAAAATTTTATACTTTCCATTTTGGGGATAAAATCTTTAAAGAATACTACACTACATTTCCGAATATGTTTTTATTTCTAATTGTTTTATATTTGTTTTTAGCATGAATTTGTGTTTGACGAGGTTTTTGGTGAGACATGTACTAACGAGGATGTATATCTCAGGGCTGCACGACCTCTTATCAACTGTCTTTTTAATGGGTAAGGTTTCATTGTTTAATGGGTATATTTTTTGTATGCATTTAATGGGTAAATGTTCAGTGTTCAAATGGACAACTTCTTTTTTCTGTTTTGTGAGTAGATGTTCTGATTATTTCATTTCAACTTCTTTCCGTGCTTATATCGAATTAAGGTTCAAGCACGCTATCCTGGGCACACACCTCAGCTATCTGGGCTGTCTGTCCAGGACAGTGGGTTAGTTGTTAGCTGTTAAGTGTCCAAGAAGAGGGTGTAGTGGTCTTACACTTACCCATTGAGTCGTTAAAACTCGCTCTGGGTGAGAGCCGGTACCAGGCTGTGAACCCTGTACCTACCAGCCTTATGACCAATGGCTTAGCCATGACACCACCGAGGCTGGTTGATGTTCTGTTTAATGGTCAAGTTTTCATTGTTTATTAAAAATAGTACTTAATTGGTATTTTTGTAAATTTTCAGTGTCTGCTTGTATATAATGAGAGGTAGTTTTTCTTGTTTAATTACACCTGTTGTTAAACACAGTTTCAAGGAATTTATTCTACTACTAATTGTAACTAAATAATTTAAAACTGTTAATCTTTAAATTGTGTTTTTTGCTCAGTGCATATTAATTATTTTCAGATCGAATGCTACTTGTTTTGCTTATGGCCAGACTGGTGCTGGTAAGACTTACACTATGATGGGTTCAGCCGAAATCCCAGGTTTGTACCTGTTGGCTGCACGAGATATCTTCTCCATTATGCTGTCGGGACAATATGGCACTGAGCTCTGTTTGTGGGTCAGTTTCTTCGAAATCTACTGCGGACAGCTCTTTGATCTACTCAATAGACGACAAAGGTTAGTCACATACTCATACACATACACACAAACATATATGTGCAGAAACCTGCACAGTCAGACAGACATAGCTGTGTATAATATAATCATTAGATCATTTTCTCTCTCTCTCTCTCTCTCTCTCTCTCTCTCTCTCTCTCTCTCTCTCTCTCTCTCTCTCTCTCTCTCTCTCTCTCTCCCTCCCTCCCTCCCTCCCTCCCTCCCTCCCTCCCTCCCTCCCTCCCTCCCCCACTCCCACTCCCTCTCCCTCTAATTGATATTGATATCTGAATACTTGAAAGCTTGGTATGTTCTCTTCAGCCAGCAACATAATTGTCATATTCCAGTTTTCAATGTTTTGGTATATAATTGAATTACGGCGACATACTCATATTGACAAAAATTATAAAAATGTACTGTTCATTTCAATCTGACGAGTGTGAAAACAGTGCACGTTACACTCAACAAACGGTGCACGTAAAATAGATGGGTATATTTATTTCCGCTGTTTACAAAAATCAACAGTTTTCATAGCTCATTCTCTCTTCTCTCTCTCTCTCTCCCCCTCTCTCTCTCTCTCTCTCTCTCTCTCTCTCTCTCTCTCTCCCTCTCTCTCTCTCTCTCTCTCTCTCTCTCTCTCTCTCTCTCTCTCTCTCTCTCTCTCTCTCTCTCTCTCTCTCTCTCTCTCTCTCTCTCTCAGCTATGTTTTATATGCACATTCCCACAGAGTACATATCATATTCATTGATAAACATTAGCTTGTAAAATACAAATATTACAGGTGTTAATCCGAAAACACAATTATGTCTGATGTTAATTGACTTGCATTATTTTGATGTTTTGTTATTCACTGTATGCTTCAGACTGCATGCACGGGAGGATGGGTCTCAGAGAGTGTGTATAGCTGGACTCATGGAAACAAAAGCAAAGGATGTGGCAGGATTAATTGAGGTAACTGGTTTGTATGTATAGCACAGTACTGGGTGTTGATTTATGAGTTATTAGTATACTGGCAGCAGGGCTGCACAATTAAAAATTGTGTAACCCGGTTTACACAATTTTTTTTTGGTGTAACCCGGTTTACACAAATAATTTTTTTGTGTAACCTTTTTTTGTAATAAAGAAACAGTGTTATTATTTCAGTAGTTTACTTGTTCCAGAATTGATTCTTTGTGGAAGGTAGAAGCTTATTCTTTATTTACTCTCAGCCATAACATAAAATTCTATCTTACTTGTCTTTTCTTTCATCATACCCTTCCACCCCATGTGATCAAATGTGAAAGAAGAGCCACTGACACTGATCTAAGATGTGTTCATACATGCTTTTATTAAATCAATTTTGATGGTTTAGGTTCTAGACTATGGGAATTCGGTGAGGAGCAAGGGAGCAACAGGAGTTAACCCGGATTCTTCACGGTCTCACGCCATACTTCAGATGGAGATCAGAGACACTTCAGACAGGAAACTGGGCAGGTTAGAATCTGAACATTGTGTCTGTACATACATTCATACGTACAGCCGTTCCTTCAGCCAGCCATCCATTTATTCATTCTTCTCCATTAATTATTCGCCCACACAACTAAAATCCATCAGTTCTTCCATCGGTCATTCAGTCCATCCATCCATTCATCCATCCATCCATCAATTAATCCATCCACCCACCCTTTCCTTATCCATCCATCCATCCATCCATTTAAATTTAATAACAGCCAGTGACAATTTATTATCATTTGGCCAACCTGGTTATCCTGTATTGATTTCTTGTATGTAGGATTTCCTTCATCGACCTGGCGGGCAGTGAGCGAGCGGCGGATGTGACAGACACTGACCGGCAGACAAGAATGGAAGGAGCCGAGATCAACCAGAGTCTTCTGGCTGTGAGTTTGTTAACTTTTACACTATAGGATTAATTTTCACAAAAGTCTCGTTGAGGGGTTACAAGTTTATAATTTTTTACTCTCATAAAACTTTCTTGAATACATAAAGTAATGTTCATATTTGAAATTATAAAATTGAAAGATTAATTCGAAGAGATTTGTCACTGATTTAACCTTTTAGTAGATTTTAATAGAGATCACGGTCATTTTGCTTTAATGATTTTCTGTGAGAAAATCATGACAATTTTGAGTTGACGAAGTGGTTTATAGCAAGTATTTTAGCTTGACAACAATTGCGGAATGTCACAGTTATTTTGAGCACAGCCAATTTAAGAATAAATTTGATCATTTAACACTGTGTTAATAACACACAGACCGAGTGTTATTTTGAATTGATATTACATATACTTTAGTTTCAGACATAAATGTTTAAAAATCAGTAGTGCACTTTTCATCCCCATCATTTTAGGATTAACAGAGACATTACTGAGTTGTCCTTCTAATACTACATTCCAAGAAAGGGCTTCACAATTTAATGGAACTTGATCCAAAAAGACATAAAATAAATCTAATAATAATTAAGTTTTGGATTTTTTAAAGTCTCAGATTTAATTTTTTATTACTGTTAAAACCTGTAAAGATTCATTATATCTACATTTTTGTTCATTTTGTCATTCAGCTGAAGGAGTGCATTCGTTCTATCGATCAAGAAAGTCGACACAAGCCTTTCCGACAGAGTAAGCTTACTCACATCCTCAAGGACTCGTTTATTGGGAATTCACGAATGTGTATGATAGCCAACATATCTCCTACATACGTGGCTTGTGAGAACACACTTAATACTCTACGTTATGCTGATCGGTAAGTATTGGTTCAGCATTAAATAAATTTGTGTTTCTGGGAAGGTGTTGATAAACATTACATGGTTCTAACGGTCTTGAAAAGTGCTTGAATTTAGGAGTTTGAAATGAAAAGTGCTTGAAAAGTGCAAAAGTCCTTGAAAAGTACTTGAATTTCATGTCTGTGCGACTAGCGCATCATTTTAACCAGAAATTACGGAACTATCTCGAAAGAAATTTAGCATTTTTACTTCCGTGTTCGCACTTTCATTTAAGCACTCGTGACGTTCCTCGACCCGAATGTACTCGGCCCATTCTGGGACAAATGCTATGTTCCGAATGCCTCAGCCGAGATTTACCAATTATTGACGAGCGTAACAGCCTCGTTTTGAGAACTGCAAACAATAGTCAGGCGAGACGACACGGAATCACTTAGATTTTGAAGTTTTTGCAAGCACATGTTCAAATTTAAACATGCCTAGGGGAAAGTGTGTTTTTAACAAAACGTGGTGTCAAAAATATGCATGGATCAGAGAGAGTAAGGACGTGTCAAAGGCCGTGTGTTCCTGTTGTCGCAAGTATATTAACATTGGCGCCATGGGCGAGAGCACACTCAAATCGAAACGAAAACAGCAAAAAAAAAAAGCAGATACTGCAAGCTTCAGCATAGCTCAGTTATTCAAGTTAAAACATTGTTCGAAAAGGCTGGTTAAGGGTTTGTATTTATGGTCCTTGAAAACATAAAGTAGGTCCTTGAAAAGTCCTTGAAAAGTGCTTGAATTTTATGGGTCCTTGCCTGTATGAACCATGCATTAGGTAGGGTCAGCTTTTTTTCCCTTCACTTTCTTAACCCCTATGGGTCTATATAAAATGTTATGTATGTATTTATGAAAATAGTCAAATTATTAATGGAAAGCAATATAAATGTTGAGAGAATGCAATGCTAATTCTTAGTTAATGCCTCTCAACATATGGATGGACTAGATGGTAAATATTGTTAGTGGGGAGGAAGACACCGGGGTTGGGGGGTGGTGGGTATTTTACCAGTTATCTGTGGCAGTAGTTAATCATGAAACTATTCACCATTACAAGTGAATAACAAATGTCATTGGGGAAATAACAGACTTACTTTAACTTAAATATAATACCCAATTTTTGTCTCACAAAAATCACAGAAGCAGGTGTAAACAAAAAGGACTGGAGGCATTAAGTAGTGGAGAATGTATGAGTGGCTGTAGACAAATAAATCATAAGCCCTTTAGGGGTAAGTTAAGTATTTTTCATGAATCTACACTTCCGAGTGCATTCTCCAACTGCTAAAATAACTTCTATTTTATCTTTTTAATAAAATTTGGCTTACAATAGCAAATATTTACAAAATTAATAACTCAAAATGATAGGATCCTTTCAGACCTAACCTGAACGATATGGTCAGGAAATCCTAAGCAGTGGATGGCTGGCATTAAACGTGGTGCACGTGCTTGACATGCAATCTCCGATGTAGTTTCTGACAATCTTCACAGTGTTTTACAGGTGTTGATTCTTGAAAAATAATCTACACCTAAAACATGGAATTTATATGAAAATCTATCCTTTTGATTCAGCTTTTTCTGTGAATTTATTATAAACTAAACTTAATTTGTGTTTCGTGAGAAACAGTTTAAATCTGGACAGTTGTCCTCAGATGCTGCAGAATTAGATGTTATTTTAATTAATGAATTAATTAATTTATTTATTTATTTATTGTTTTTTTTTAACAGAGTTAAAGAACTGAAGCGACATACTTCATCAAAGGGTCCGACAACAAGACAAGCAATGAACCTTCTGATGAACATCCCTATCACAGCACCCTCGATTTTCCACCCGTCCAGTGTCCCATCCACCTCCACACCCATGAGACCTTCTGCCAGGTCCAACACGACCAGACAACACACCTTCGAAGACAGCCTTCTGGAACAGTCCACTTCACCAGTCAGGGGACACAACGTCCGGAGGAAGACCGCTCGATCTCAGCCGCAGCAAACCACTTTTCATGTGTCACCTCCACGAACAGTAACTCCTGCAAGGACAAAGTCGGCATCTTCTTCTTCTCATTCAGTTCCACAAGACGTTTCTGTGCCAGTACGGAAGACTCCAGTCAGCAAGGCTAACATTACTGCTGCTCCTGTGACAGCTCATCAGGTGTCATCTCCAAGCGGTTCTGACCGAACAGATTCCGAGTCGTGTAATCTGACACTGCCTAAGAATGCTCCCAATCCAGTGGAGAGCGCACCAGTCACTGCTGTCAGTGCTCCATCAACTGATTCAGAGTTTGACTTTCCAACCTCAGACTTCAACGAAGCTGAGGGTCTAAACGATCTCAACAAGAGTGATCCACCTCGGACAACTGCCCAGACCACCATGTCTACACCGGTAGGTCAAGGTTACACAAATGCAGCCGTACCTCGTTCTGACCTTTCAGGAATGGTTGTTACAGAACCATCACAAAGAATTCAACAAGGAATTCATGGTGCAAGCATTCAGGATGGACTAGTCTTGAAGCCATTTGAAAGTGATTGCAGCAGAACTGGCTCTAATAACCAGAAGGAAGTAGTCCCGGCGATGAAGAAACCTAAGAGAAGTAACTCACCGGGCAGAAGACTTCCTTCTCTGCATCTTGTTCAGGCGGGCGTGGCTGGTATTCCTGCCGAGTCAGTCCCTTCACAAGTGAGCTCCACACCGTATGCGATTCCTCAAACTGAAGCAACACCTCTCGCGGGCAGTGTTGATGATGACATGTTGTTTGATGCTCCACCTCCCTCCAGAGCACCAGGGTTGGGTGGGACCATCGCAACCACACTGGAAGAGAGGAATCACTTGGGCATCATCCCAGCAGCTCTTCCAGCCTCCAGCAGTGACCTGACACAGTTCACTCAGAGGCCAAGGGTCGCACCTCCCACAGACATGGAAGGGATCTTGTTGACTCCTCGGCAAGCTGAGGTAATTGTTCCTAATGTGGCAGGAGATGCTGCTGCTACTACTGCTTCTTCTTCTTCTGCTGTTGCCACTGAGATCTCAGCATCACTAGCCGTGTCACAGTATGGAGGAATATACACATCGGCACATTCTAGTCATGCCAGGCCAACTGTAGAGTTTTATTTGTCGCCCAGCACTGTTCTCACTGAGAGTCTGCCAATGGTGGATATTCTGCCCGAGTTGCCTGCAGAGCTGGTTACCCCGAGTCCTGTGGAGGACAGACGGGGAACAGAGTCTAAAACACCGTCACCAATTCATCAGTCTCTGTCCAAAGATGGCCGACCTTGCAGGCAGAGACACACATCGGCTTCCTCACCAGCAGAGTCCAGTGACGACTCCTTTGAGGCTGTCAGGACCTCAGTGTCTGATTCAGGACAGGGTCCTTACAAAGTGAGCACTCAGGTGAACAGAGTTGACCTGCACAAGGGAAAGAGTGACCCCATCTTGGCACTGCACATGCAGAAGAAGAAACACACTCTTCCAGATCCACAGGAATTCCTGAAGTATCTCTCCAGAGGGGCAACACCCAAGTCTGGATCATCGCCAAGCATTTCTAGTCCAATGTCTGGCATCCTTACTAAACCTGACAGCCAGTCAGAGATGGGCTCTCATTTGTCTCCAAATAAAACAGAACCTTTTGAACCACTAGCACACGATCAGGAAAAGGAGAAACCTGTGGACTATAATGTCCCGCCTGGACTACACACTGGTGCACCTGATAGAAATACTCAGTACTATGGTAATCGACAGTTTAGCGGTGGTGACACAGTGATGGCTGATATATCCGAGACTCGCAGTGTTCCTCATACTCAGTCTGTGTCTCACGTGAAGACAAAGAGTGGCATGACAGTTGCTGCTATGATAGACCGGAGTCAGGCCGATGCACGTCGGTTTGCCCGCAGTCCGACAATGTCAGATCAGTCTCGCAGACACTCTCAGGCAAACAATAACAGTGTTTTCGTACAAAAGGACAAACCAAATATCCTTGTTGTGCCAAATGAAATGGGTAACGTAAAGGATGCTGCATTGGCAGTAGATTCTGAAATGGCATTAAAGAACGTTCATGTCACTGTGAGTAGTTATGTTGTACGCAACAATAATTCCCCGTACGGAGGGAAGTCGACAAACGCGGCCATAGTGACAGAGAAACTTGCCACGGGCTCTGTGTTTTCTCCCATCCATCCACAGCCGCTGACGTCTGCCGTCGTCTCGAAGACTGTGGCGAGCAGTCTGGATGTGATACAGCCCAAACCTGTGCATACCACAGCCAGCTTGTCACTGACAGGGAGACAAGAGAGGACTGTGCGTAAAGCATCTCTAGAGGAAAAACCCGACTACAGGTGAGATCTGATATAAGTCAACAATTAATCATAAGTGGAGTGTTAATTATTTGTGTATTATAATATTAATGGCCATTCTGTTTGTAGTCAAAAATATTTAATTTTTAAGGTGAAATTACTGATGCACAAATGTAGTTCGTGAAGTTATGAATGTTTGTAGACTAAAAGCAGTGCTATTTATTTAATATTTTATTTAATATAACCACCCCCCTAGCCTTCGCTGTGATTTGATTGTATGTGTATTCATGTGTATTTATTAATAAATGATATTGGTACAACTTCCTGTTAACTTAAAAACTAAACTAGTTTCAGCTCATTCCATTACTGAGCTGTCTTCAGTTGTAACCTAACCCATAGCTATGTATACTGTTTTTGAGTTTTAACTGTATATTTATATACTTTTTTTGTTTTAAATTTCACTTTGTTGATCTAAATTTCACACTCAGTGCTCACACTTTCACTGCTGTTTTTAAGATACAATTGTTTAATTATAAAGTTGAAACAAATCAAGTACATTATTATTGTATTTTTATTTACTACTGCACCATACATTGTATGTTGTCCATTGATTTATTTACCAGACTTTCATCCAGTGTTGGTTGTTCTTTCGTCATGACAATTTATATCTACATGTATTTCTGTCTGCTGAAAATGTGTCCAGTTTGGGAAGATAGAACATTCTCATTTAGACCTACCAGTATTTAAAAAATATATATATTTAATACACCAGTCCCATAATTCTGATTTTGGCACGTTCCACTACATGTATATTTAAACTAGTATTTGGTAAATGAGATGTGTTTTTTAATCTTGATTCTCTAGATCTGAACTGATTTCTGCTCATGAGGATCAACTAGCAACAGTTACCTCCCTTTGTAAGCAGGAGATGAAGCTACTTCTAGGAGCAAAGGCTGGGAATAGGGTAATGCGTCTTTACAGTGATTTTGAAAAATAAAGAGTTGTTTTCAATTTAAGTACCTGTATATGTGTTGATATAAATGTGTTTTATGTCTGCCTGGACATGCTTCACCGTCATCTGCAAGACAATACAATACTCCAGAATGTTTAATCTGGGGCTTAAGACACTAATTCTAACCCTTATTTACGAACTGAACACTTAATATTTCTATGAAAGAATTTACACTGCAGACAGAATTTTTATGCTCAGAATGTTATCGTGTATGTCATTGACATTTGTGTGTTTGTAAGACACAAGAAGAGGGAGGGAGGGAGGGGGAGAGCGAGAGATGAAGAGAAAGAAGGGGAGAGAAAGAAGAGAGAGAAAAAGGTGGAGGGAGGTGTGAGAAAGAGTGAAATAAAGAGAGAGAGAGAAAGAAGAAAGAAAACATTTGTGGAAAGAGGTAGATGCACAGACACAGGTGTAAAACTAAATGTACAGTGAAATCTCTCAAGACCGGACCTCTGTTAACCAGGATTCCCTCAAAACCAGATGTTTTACAGGGTTTCCCTTTTTAAAAACCAGGACAAAACTTAACCTCTTTAAACTGGATCCCTCTAAAAACCAAACATTTGTCTTGGTCCCAAGGGTGTCCGGTTTAGAGGTGTTTCACTGTATATTACAGTTCTGCATTTTAATTTATCTTATTAATTAGCTTTAATGTACAGTGTTTAGACTTTGTTACATACATACAGACATCATTATCTCAGCTTCTGTTATCCCATCATCTGAGGAAATCTCATGGTCTAAAAATGGTCCCATGGCATACGTTTTCACCAAAAACTCTTTGTCTTGACCTACCACTATCTCAAGCTGTTTGGTTTGGTCTCTTGAAAACAACGTTCGACTGTGTATGTGTTTTTCTGGTTTTGAATTCGACAAGTGTATTTTTTGCTAGCATTGTATAAATCCGGTTACAGTCAAGGAATACAGAAACCAGAAAACTGTATATTTATGTGTGGTTTTGTGTTTGTTATGTACCCTAAAATGGAATTTTCTGTACAAATACATGTACTTGCAAAATTAATATAATAAATAGAGGATTCGTCACAAATGTTTTCTGGTATGGAAAACGTCAAATGAGTCTACATTAATCAGTACCGGTATTTGTCAAGGCTCTGCCAAGACGAATACTGATTAACTAGATGAGGTTGATATTTTACATATTAAAAAACATGAGTAGCAAATTCTGTTTACCCTATAATACTTTTAAAATAACAGTTTTATTCGATATTTAGTAAATTACAGTACTAAATTTGCTTCCAACAATAATATGAAGTCATCACAAATAGCACAAGTTTTTAACTAAATCTTATGAAAACGTTTCGCTCAGGTATACAGGTCTTGTAGGCATGTAAACAAATGACCCATTGACAGTAACACATTATTATCTAGAGACCTTGTAAATTTGCATATACTTTTAAATTTACATCCCATTATTATCCAGTGTTAATACACTAAATTATCTCATGGGTTTATGATATGGATGTTATGGGTAAGTTATAGGATAAATGATGTAATCAACTTTGTTTACATATTGTTATGGGCATCCCAACAACCTAGTGCTATGAATAGTAGTGATATATCCGGAAACATAGTTCAGAGAGTAGAATTGATATATGGAAAAGTGTATTTGATGAATTTATTTATATATATCCGTTGTAAGATTTAATGTAATAAAGTAGAATGTTACAATGACTAAATGTTAATATTGTTTATTTGTTTATTATTAGAGTTTTGAAGAATACTTGAAAAGGGTGAACGACCTTTTAAGTCAGAAATTGCTTGTGATGCAGCGGTTACAAACACAAATCACATCATACTGTGAAGAAAAGGGAATACCAGCTTTTTCTGCCAACATTAGCCAATCATCTTCGGGTAGAACCAGTATCAGCCAATCAGCATCCAGATCCTCCAGTATTGACCAATTAACATCTAGGTCTGTTAATGTCAGCCATTCAGCATTAAGTCAACGAGCTCAAAGATAGTGTTAACTTTGTTGTTTGACATAAATTGCAGATTGAAGTGACATGTCTACTAATATTTATATAATATGGATGTAAAACAACAAAAATACATTGTAATTCAGATGATAATTTTTACTAGTTCCCATGTTTTTAATTTGTTTGGATAATTTATTGTCATGAAATACATGATAGTGTTGAGTGACAAGATTGTAATATTGTTTTGTGTTTTAAACTCGTAATAATTAATTTAGCAGCGCTCCATTGTTGTTTTACAATTGATCATGGGGTGGGGGAAAGGGAATTGTTTTGTATATCCCCACCATCCACCAAATATAATTTTATTTAAACCATGACAGATGTGGCAGATCCACCAGGGTTGCAATAATTATTACAATATCTTCCAAGCCCTTCCTCATGTTAACATTTCTGGACCACCAGGGGCCCCATTACACAAAACATCGTAAGTTTACGTCTGTGACAAGCAGTTATACTAGCCATATGTTTACATGTGTTTGGCATCTATTTCACACAGAAACTTACATTATTACAGAAGATTGAAAATTTTAAGGACAAAAGAAATTGAAATATGTGTACTTAAAGCTATATTACTTTTACTATTAGTAGTAATAAGAATTGTGGGTTAGTCATAACTTTATGTTTATGTTCAAAACTAGGCGTACGACGTTTTGTGAAATTGGGCCCAGACCTTAATACAGTGCAAATCATAAACCCCTGCATTTAAGAAAATGTCTGGCAAAAACCATGTCATGAAAAAAAAAATCGAATATAGTCCACAGCTTAAAAAAAAAAAAAGTGTCCTGGATAATTAAAAACATGACGGCAATCTCCATGGCATATCCGATTGGCATGGGCAATTGCAGGGGTTGGATCATTGAAAACAGAAGTTTAAATACTTGTTTCCATTATTAGGTTCTTTTTTTTTTTCGTTTTGTTAATGTGGTCATGTAAATCCTTTTTCCTTCTCAGTATTATTTTATTATACTAAGCAAAAAACGTGGCATACTAAAACTCTTGGTCACTTTTTTGCTGAATTCACTTTGTACAAATATCATTAATTGGAACAGAACAAAATATGTTTTAAACATTTCATTTTATCAAATTAGAATTTGCTATTTTTTAAACGAGGTTTTTGCAATTGATTCTTGATACTGCTTGATCGTCTTGTAATTAATTTGGTTGTCTTCTGATCGTCCTGTAATTAATTTGGTTGTCTTCGTGTCACTGATGCATCCTGTTGATATGAGCCAGGTTTTAAGGAAATTGCAGGACAGCGTATGATTAAATTTCATTATTCATTCTATGACAGCTAAACAAGTGGGTGTGTGATTTCAGCGGTTTTTTCTGTCCATCTGTAAGGACATGTGTTGTTCATTGATTTTCTCTTGGTGCAGTTTGATACATTACATTACTCCTACAACTCGTGCTTGTTTAGATACTGCAAAGGGATTTCTGTTTAACAACACACACCCTGGTGCTCTTTTAATCAACACTGTAACTTGTGTTAGGTTATCACTCTTAAGAAAATTTTAAAATCAGCAGATTGTAACAATGGGGTGGGTGGGGGTTACTAATCTTTTTTTTCAGTTATAATTTTTTCAATATATTTTCATGTTTCTTTTTGTGTGCAATAATTTATTTCAATGTGATTTCTGTTTAACTTATTAAAGTCCCAGTGTAAGTTGCTGGCCTTTCGTGTTTGGATATTGACCTGCTTTACCAGAGTTAAGTCCCTTTATTAAAAAGATACTGTATATTTTTAATTACTTGAAAGCATTTTGTTTTGCATATTCACTTGTAATGTATCTGTATACAAAGATTGATGGATGAATTTATATTTAGTGTAGGAGTGTATGGAGTAGGGGAAGATTGCTTTTAATTATATTTTGAAGTTAGTTATTAGGGCATTGTGTAAATAATAAACATCACACTATTATTATTGGATGCACCATTCTGGGTAACCTCCATTATTTTCATCAGGTCAGTTTCATCTTTAATTTGTTTCCTTGTGTTGAGACTAAATCATTATGTCTGCAAGTTGGAAGTTTGGGCTATTATGTTTAAAAAAAACCGTCATGTTAGAAAAGATTAATTGTTGATCTTTTTATAGTATAATGTAATTTAATTATAAGTTCATGTACTTGATTTCAGTTTGTATGTAAGTTTTATGTTTACTGATGTTTTCAGCAACAGGAATGAGACGTATTGTTTTGTCCTTGTTACTCATCTGACACAAGGGTGTGACAGCAGCAACTTACACTCACTCACTCACTCTCTCTCTCTCTCTCTCTCTCTCTCTCTCTCTCTCTCTCTCTCTCTCTCTCTCTCTCTCTCTCTCTCTCTCTCTCTCTCTCTCTCTCTCTGATATCCGATATCTGATTGATATCTGAATACTTAAAGGTGTGATAGTACAGGTAAATGACCTGCTGAATAAAATATTACCTGAAAACTTAAAAATATAATTTATCAGACACAAATCCTCTATTCAGCCAGCAACAATAATTGTCATATTCCAGTTTTCAATGTCTTGGTATATAATTGAATTAAGGCTACATATACACATATTGACATGATAAAAATATACTGTTCATTAATGTTTTAGCCAATATTGGTCCTTTGAGATTGTGGTTAGTAGAAAAGAAGCATACACCATGTACTTTACAAGTCACAAAATCACCTATAGTACTGTATATTAAAAGATAATTTCCTCTGTCATAGATTGAAAAGAAATGACGTGTTCTACAGTAGTGTTATTTAGTATCCCAATTATCATATATAATCCAGTATTAGAATGAATGTTTAACAACACCCAAGCATGAAAAATCTAGTATTTGACAAAAACAAATCTTGTAAATTGAGATATTATGCCAATAAATGCACAACACTAAACTACTAACATAACTGCTAAAGAATAAACGCCAATAGATGAATGTGTATATACAAATTCATATTTATTTTACTGTAATAATTTAAAATAATATAGCAATATAAGTTATTGTAAAACGAAATTGTTTAATATTTTGGAGGTATCCATTTGTAAACTACTCATGTGATCTGTCAGGGATATAGCTCTGGATGAGCAAAACATCTTTGAAAAAAGGCAAAACAACAGTTATTTTTGCCAAATTAAAATAAATTACGCCAATTGTTCCTAAAATATCGCAATGGGCAAATTTGGTGAGTGGCAGAGCTAGCCCTGGATCTTAATGGGAAGATACCATGAAGATAAACTTGAATAAAGTATCTGCAGAAAGATGGAAATTTAATTTTTACGATATGTATTTGACTATGGCTGTTTTCCCCACTTACATGTATATGAACTTCAAGGTGACAATATTGATGCTACATGGATGTACAGATAGGTTAGCACAGGTATTAGTTTTTGTACCATAAACAAGGCTCCGAGCCTTATTTCAGTATTTCCATATACTTTTTATGTAAATCATTGCATTAATATTTATCACATTAGCACTGTCCGCAAGTCTACATTGTTCTTGTTAAATAAGTGTACATTTTGTCTTTCAAGTATTAACCATGTTTTCATGTCAGATTTGTTTTAAGTCGTACATGTACGTACTAAGTTTAAAATACTGGGACCTAATTCACAGAGGTCTCTTAGGCTCTGGTAGACAACAAAGTATCCTCTTTGCAAGTCTTTTACCATTGCACTGCGAGATCACTAAGTTGCGAGAGTTTAGTGAATTAGGCCCCTGATTTTATTCTTTTATACAATGTTCCTTGTGAAGTATACACAAATTCACATGTATAATGTCAGGCCATGCACTCCATTACTGTAATTGTATGAGCAGAGGTAGCTCCGTAAAGTTTCATCTGAAACTTGCATCATAGGAATTATTTTCACTTGTCACACTGCCTTAAATCATGAAAGAAATGGGTATCAAATCAACATTGCACTTAAAGTTCAGAAGTGACAACTCGACACTACTGGGCCCATGCTTATAAAAAAAATTTTTAGAGTCCAGACTCAAATGATGTCACACGCATGCAATTTGTATGGCGTTGCCATGACGTTACTGTCTCAGACTCTGTTAGAGTCTCGACTTATAAAACCTTTTTAGAGTCCAGACTCAAATGACATCACATGCATGCAGTTAGTATGGCGTTGCCATGACGTTACTGTCTCAGACTCGGTTAGTCTCGAGTCTAGACTCTACAATTTTTATAAGCACCAGACCTGGACACTTCGAACAAAAACCAGTAGAATGAGTTAACGAGCAAGATTATTTGATTTTAATCAAACTGATCTCAAGTGAGACAAATTTTGAATCCATGTTGTTATCGTTAACAAATGATGTTTCTCACTGTGGAATATGTGATGTATGACAGCTGTATAAGATTAATACATATAGGGTCAGTCAGAACACATGTACACTAGGTGCTGACAATGCACGGAGGACTTGCACAATTTTTCAACAATTTTGATATTCGAATGTTTAATCACTTTATAAAAGTCACTGCTGTTTTTTTCTCTCTGTTGATGTTATTCAAAATGTAGAAATTTCTTTGCCAAAACTTTTATTTTTCATTGTTATAATGACTTAAATGCAAGCCAAGCTTATTTTAAGCGAGTTTTTCCATTCCATTCCAGGCCTTGTAAATGTAATGAAGAATGTACTAAGGCTCAATGCAAGAATTTTGAATCTAAAGTCATAGAATTCAAATGTACGCACAGTATGTGTTTTGTATGTTAACAGAATCTATATCTATAAAAGTAAAATACACAGTATTTTTATGTCTATATCAAAGAAAACTTGGTTGAGCTATAGTTGATATTTGCAACTTTTATTTTTGTAAAAATAGGCACCGTGTTTTTAGTCGAGACTCAAGATTTTAACATTGCCGTGATAATTATAGTCCTCATTGGCCTCCTCGAACATTGTTTTTTGTAAATAATTTCAGTTTGGTTTGACGTAAGAAGAAAAGTTTAAAAGTGTTTTGGATATAACAAGAAATCACTATTTTTGTGTGCAATTTTTAGAAAACAATCTGCTCAGAAATAAATAAAATTGTAGAAAATACCACAGCAAGAAAACAATATTACTGCTGGGAAGGACTTCAGACTTTAATAATACCTCAAGACTTAGTGTTGTCATGGCAATGCCATACAAACTGCAGATTTGGGTCTTAGACTTTATGTTTTATAAGTACAGGCCCAAGACCTGGAATTTTCCTATGGCTGTTATTTTGTTCATCAAGAACTGTGATCTTCCACAAATCTGTGATAAAACATTACATAGCAGCTTTCACTGAACAAATGTGGTTTTTACTGACCACAATTATGTCAACATTGTTTACTGACCATGTACAAAACTGGAACAGAAAGTGATAATATTTGTTATTTATGTTTTGTCAAAAGTAGAATGTAGACTACTGCATGAAAATAAAAAATACAGTTTTCTGTTGCCTTAGAGTTTTTTTTTTCTTCAAAAGATCATCATCATTAAAGGGAGGGTGAACTCAAACAAGAGCCTTATATGTTGGAAAGATGCATACCCGGACCATTAACACATACTGACACTTTAACAAATGAAAAATGCTTAATTTTAGAGTTAATAAAAAAACATCATTATTCCTGCTAACTGGAGGCAGCCATTTTGTTTAGTTTTTGTGACGTCCGGTGCTATAGCTTGGGGCGAAGTGACATCAGCTCCGTCCATCTCCATATGCAGTGTGTAAACAAACTCTCTAATTTATGACAAGGTGCTTTGCTTTCATCAACCTGACTTGTAAAAAAACATAAATGACTTGATAGTATAATAAACTATTTAACTAAATATATTTTAATTTGCATCAATAGAACAAAATGGAGTTATAGTATTTTTCTTTTTTTTTTAAATCCAGAGAAAAAATACATATACTGTGGGTTGAAGACATTAAATGTAAATAAACACTTTTTTATTTACTGGTCTCCAGATTTGAAATTTTGGGTCTGTAAAGTACTACTAGTAAAATGTGTAGGTGATTACACACCCAGAAATGAATTCCACGTGGCTAGATGTGAACAATTACTATTTCAAGCAAGGTACAACCTTTAATTGTGATAGAATTACCATACAATTATTGTTACAAGTACCTGTAACGGGAAAATGAACAACCCAAAATACAGAGCATGTACTAATCTCCAAATCACAAGACATTCTTGTTGAACCAACCTGACTGCATCAGTATCGCCAGTGGGCTGCCAGTGAAAATTACCATTCACAGTGGGCCGAAGATTAAGCCACTACTTAATAAATTGATCTTTTAATAATAGTACTGTACAGTTGAATAACTATCAAATGAACACCTTGTGTTGATGCTAAATTGTATCCACATCTTATGAAGGCAATACTGGACTACAGTTGAATAACTATCAATATTTGGTATGGTGATACTGTAATGAATGAATGGAAATGAATGGATGTTTAACGACACCCCAGCACAAAAGTCATGATCGACTATTGGGTGTCAAACAAGGCAGTTGAATATGGCCAGTATTTTTTTTATTATTCAGACATAAAATTTTGCTCAAATAAAAAAAAGTCGTATTTTTCACTTTTATTTTTAATTTTTTTGCCGCCGACTTCCACAAATAGCTCTAAAGAAAAAAAAAGTTACCATTCTAGTCTATTGTGGCGCATTTCGTAAGGTAACAGTGAGAAATAACACTTATTTCGTCAATAAATATACCGTTGTAGATACGAATTGTTAATTCGTCTTCGGTCCGATTCGCTTTGTAGCACTCTTTCTTCTCTCACATTAAAAGCATCAGTAGTGTCTATTTTCCCACAGGAAATGTGGGAGCTTAGAGGTGCCTTGTCAATCTTATTTTGTCACAAAGAATCCACATCTATCAAAGTAGCCATATTAAAAAAAAAAATCACCCCTACTGATACACCCCAAACAGGGCCCCCCCTCTTCCTCCGTGCACAAAAGTTCTTGTTCGTAAACCTAAAAATTAAAAAATACTGGCCTAACTAATAAAAATGTGTTCACCACTATAACCTGTTTAGGTATTTACTAGTACCCCCAGGGCCCCTGTTGTGCTGGCCAGGGCTTCTAGATTGTGATAGCCCCAGTCCCATGGCTAGTGATATTCAACGTTGGGCTAGAAAATAACTACTATTGCCATGCCCGACGGCCAGTAAAAATATTTTGTCAAATGTTACAGTTAAGTCATTTTGTAAATATGTAGTGTTTTTAAGCTCTACCTCCCTCTGTAGGCGACATATCCAATTATTACTATTATTTAGTAAAATTGTATTAACTTAAAGTTGGGCTAGTGAGTTTTTAATTGTGGCTGGTACATTTTTAAAATCACTGATCTCATGGCTACTGGATTTTAAACAAATTCTAGCTCTGGCTGGCACTGGACCGTTTTATAGAACAATATCCCCACCCCCCCCCCCCATCTGGTAGAAACTTTAAAAGCAAATTAAGTGTTTTGTTTAACAACACCACTAGAGCACACTGATTTATTAAATATCGGCTAGTGGATGCCAAACATTAGGTAATGGGACAGGTAGTCGGAAGAAACATGCAACATTTTCCCATTAGCACTAAGGAATCTTTTTTTATGCAGTTTTCCAGACAAGATTAACTGCAGATAATCAAGCATTCTGAGAGTACTGCTAAAGTAATACATGTCCCCTACTAGCTGGGCCCAACAAATGTTCATATCTCCTAAGTACATGGGGCCTGAAAAATAGGAAAATTGCCATGAGAGTCAAACTTTATCTGTAACAGTACATGATAACGCTATACACAAAATATCGGCTCAATATAATGAGACATTACAGAAAAATGTCCAGAAAACAAGTTTATGTATCTCCCAATTTCAAGGGCCATAACTCTGTCAAAAATGTGTAAATCGTCATTAAAGTCATACTTGATCTGTAACAGTACATAATAGAGACACGTCAGGTCAATATCTTGAGGCATTCTCAAAACAAAATCAACCTGGAAAACTAAAAGTGGAACAGACGGATGGACAGACAGACAGGGTGGAGACGAAACCTATAGTCCCCTCCGGTTGGATCGATAGGGGACTAATAAGTATCTAGTACTGATAGTGAATAACTATTACTGACAATGATGGTGCAGTGATTAAACTGTACTGATAGTGAATAACTATTACTGACAATGATGGTGCAGTGATTAAACTGTACTGTTGGTGAGTAACTATAAATGACAATGATGGTGCAGTGATTAAACTGTACTGTTAGTGAGTAACTATTACTGACAATGATGGTGCAGTGATTAAACTGTACTGTTAGTGAATAACTATTAATGACAATGATGGTGCAGTGATTAAACTGTACTGTTAGTGAGTAACTATAAATGACAATGATGGTGCAGTGATTAAACTGTACTGTTAGTGAGTAACTATAAATGACAATGATGGTACAGTGATTAAACTGTACTGTTAGTGAGTAACTATAAATGACAATGATGGTACAGTGATTAAACTGTACTGTTAGTGAATAACTATTACTGACAATGATGGTACAGTGATTTACCAATTGGCCACAGTCTATTAGTGAATGAATATTTTTAAAGCATATTTTCTGCAAATTAACGATAACCATACAGATACATTTTATTCTATAAATGTAGGCCAACTTAGAAAAAAGTTAAAGTTCGGCTATTGGATGTCAAACATTTAGTAATTCTGACACAAGTCATCACAGAAAACCCACTACATTTTTCCTAATGCAGTAAGGGATCTTTTATAAGCATTTTCCCACATGCAGGAAAGCACATACCACGGTCAATGGCCAGTTGTTGTGTACTGGTTGAATGGATCCACCAAGATGGTTTGATCCTGTGACGCAAGCACCTCACGTGAGCATTTAACTGACTGAGCTAAATCCTTCTCCCGTGTTGGTGAATGAAGATTTTTGAAGCACATTTTCCACATATCAACAATAACAATACAGATACATGTACTTTTTATTCTATAAATGTAGGCCAACTTAGAGAAAGGCAAATCAAATCAAAAATACTATTAGTATTTTTAAGGCTGTAGCTAACCAAAATAAATGGGAGAGAAGAGGTGGGGGGGGGGGGGGGGGTCAGTAAAAAATGAATCATGGTGGGGAGGCAGCAGGATCTTGTATAGCTACACAAAAAGGACACTTTTTACCAAAAATATTTCATACAGCCGTGATTTTGTATTCAACAAACAATGATTATTCCGTTTACCACACTGAGATGCCTTCTTCAATAACAGTCACCTTCACTGTTCCCATTTGAGTCTATCTTTGACATGAGGATTTCCAAGGTACATCAGAATGTCTGGGAGAATGGTATTGTACATCTATCCTATGACAATATTAATATTCCTTGTATCAAAGTACAAAATAACAACATTACTGTATGTGTAAAAGTAATAAATAATGTTAGAATCATCAGGCGTTTTGGCATCAAGGGATACTGCAGTATGATGTGCGTATATACAGCATATAATACATTCATCAATAGGATAATGCTGATGTGCGTATATACATGTATAGCATATAATACATTCATTAATAGGATAATGCTTATATCAAGTGTATACTTGATTCCGTAGTGTGATAATGCATACATCATGTATGTATACTCGAGTCAGTGATGCGATATGCATACCTGTATATTGAGCATAATTATACTTGATTCAGTAGTGATGGGTGTTTGATTCAGTAGTGATGGGTGTAGATCAAGCCTATACTTGATTCAGTAGTGATGGGTGTAGATCAAGCCTATACTTGATTCAGTAGTGATGGGTGTAGATCAAGCATATACTTGATTCAGTAGTGATGGGTGTAGATCAAGCATATACTTGATTCAGTAGTGATGGGTGTAAATCAAGCATACACTCGATTCAGTAGTGATGGGTGTAAATCAAGCATACACTCGATTCAGTAGTGATGGGTGTAAATCAAGCATATACTTGATTCAGTAGTGATGGGTGTAAATCAAGCATACACTTGATTCAGTAGTGATGGGTGTATATCAAGTGTATACTTGATTCAGTAGTCTGATAATGCATGTATATCAAGTGTAAACTTCATCCAGTCAGTAGTATTGTGTGTATATCAAGCAAATATTATAGTTGTGTGATTTGTATATATCAAGCATATACTGATTCAACAATGTGATTATAGTAGGTCGATGACCATACCATACCCAATTCAGTAGTATAATATGCTTATATCAAGCATATGTACTTGATTCAATAATGTGATAATAGCTTATATCAAGTGTATACTTGGATTCAGTAGTGCGACGTGTGTCTATCAAGCATATACTTGATTCAGTACTGAAGTGTGATGGGAGAATGTCACGTTTATACCCACTTCTCTAATGTTGAGTGCGTATACCAAGTAATATACTTGATTCTGTATTGTTATGATGTTCACATAAGCATGTACTTGATTTAATAGTCTTATGTTTACTTTAAACATATACTTGATTCACTAGTGTTATGATGTTTACATCAAGCATATACTCGATTCAGTATTGTTCTGATGTTCACATCAAGCATGTACTTGATTCAGTAATGTTATGATGTTTATATCAAGCACACACTTGATTCAACAGTTATGTTCATATCAAGCATATACTTGATTCAACTGTGTTACGTTTACATCAAGCATGTACCTGATTTGGTAGTGTTTTGATGTTCACATCAAGCATATACCTGATTCAGTAGTGTCATGATGTTCACATCAAGCATATACTTGATTCAGTAGTGTTATGTTTACATCAAGCATACACTTGATTCAGTACTGTCATAATGTTCACATCAAGCATGTACTTCATTCAGAAAGTGTGATAGTATGCCGTCCGACTCTATGATCAAAACAACACCGATTCAATCCGCCAGTCGTTTTTGGAAAACAAATTGTCCACGTCCTTGAGCATGATGTAATCTTTGACCGTCTCTGGCAGCGACAAACCTCTCAGTGTGTCCGTCATAGAGAGAGGCGTTGTGCTGCGTATCACAACTCGAGAGAGGTGGCACAGCGAGGCCGGTCGACTGGGCCAGCATCGGCACCACTGGGCGAGATCCTCGCACACCTTTGATATGTGCAACACCTCCTTCGAGGACCAGTGCCAGCCAGCCACCGTTGCGTACACAACCAGCTGCATGAAGACGCGGGCCCTGATCTGCTTGGAGTCCCAGTGGGACTCGATGTAGTACACGAAGGCACTCATGACCAGCGGCAGTATGTTCCTGTTGTGCAGCTTGATGAGCTTGATGCTGAAGGCCGACGCGTGTTCGAGGAAAGGGTCAATGCTGTTCGTCAACATCGGCTGGTGGCGATGCAGTTTCTCTAGCAACGTCTCATGAATTCTGTAGGAGCTTGCATGCTCTATCAGTGTCTGTATCAGCCGGTGAATGAAACTGGCGTGTTCAAACTTGAAGGCCGTTCTGATAATGTACATCATAGCATCTTTACACGACGGTTCCGCGTGATGGTCGAACAGGAGTGAGACGATCTGCCAGCACACTGAATGGCGGGGTTCGATGCTGTTGTCAAACGCTGTTATCAAGGCAATGTCGAGGGCCGAACAGTCGTGAATGTTTATGAAGTCTTTGTTACAGTGGTCAGTACTGAGCAAGATGTTTACCATTTCCAAATGGCTTAGCTTGATGGCTACGATCAAGGCATTTTCTTTCTTCTCGTTCAGAGGTAGGTTTGGGTTTGTGTCGTGCAGAGCTTCGAGAAGTTTTTCTCTGTCGTTATCAACAACGGCAGTTTCGAGCAATTGTGACTGTTCACTGCAGACATCGTCACTATCCGAGTCGGTGTCGGAGTCCATGATGTAGGCATTTGACGAGACGTTCGATTCAGAGATAGAAAATTCCCGTATAATTTTGGGGATGCACGTTAGCCATTTGTTATGAACTTCAGATTGTTCGTTCCCCATCATTTGCCATGATCTGAAAATATAAAATAAGTTGGTACATAAAATTCATACAAGAAGGGCATGTTGCAATGTGAAGTTGGCATGCCAAAAAAAACCTCAGGCAAGTGGCCTACAAACTGAGCAAAATCAAAATGTAATCAAAGATAGGTTTTTGTAAGTCAAATGCAGAAGTAAAATGGGATGGTTTTTGATGTTTAAATTAGAACAAACAGAATACGGATAAAGGAAATTGGAGCAAACTAAAAATTACTCACACCACATAATACATACAGTAGCATGGGTCCCTGGTGATTCGAGGTACTTAATAATTGTGTTAGTATATTTTAAAACTACTTTGTAATTTTATTATAATTATTACTTGAAAAAGCTTTTTAATTGTTACTTGAACCAACAATGCAGAAAAATTTACATATGCAATCACGGCCTTCCCTGCTCACTGAATGAAAAAACGAAACGCTATTGAGTCATGTTATTTACTATTTTCAAGTACAGAAGCAAAAAATGTCATAAAAACAAAGTATATAACTGTAATTTGCATGGTTGAATTTATGTCTTGAAGAACTGTTTATATAATTATTTTAAAATATTTATTGGTCAGCAGTTTGTTGCATGGTGTTTAAAATATTGCTTGCAACATGAGGTGGGACAAACGTTTTTGTTTTAATAGCTTTGGTTATTTCTATTTGTATTTTTTATCTAAATATTCTTTTAATGTTTATTCAAATATAGCCTAATACTAACTATATATACTGTAGTAATAGTCATATTTTTAAAGTAAAACTCTATTGATCTACATCCTTAATTTATGTTTTCAAATTTTAGTGCCCCTATTTGCTTCCATAGAAAAACAATTGATGTGTGACCTCACATTTTTACTGATGTCACTCACTTAGTATGTCAAAATAAACATGTGCATGCAGAGAACACTTCGATATATATTATATATTTTGGGCATGATCGCCATAAATTAAGAAAACTAAATTTTTCTTAACGTGCACAGCGAGTTGTTTCCCTCTACTTAACAAATTTCAAATGGCGGGGATATTTTTTAAGGTTGTCGTTGAAGATTTATTTTGTTAATAATGATGCAAGTACTTCAATTGGGATTTTGTGAGTATGGCAGGTTGTACATTTTTGGTTTGTGTATCCATTTGTTGCAATATTTCGGTTGAGAAACGGTTGAAACATGGAAATATCAAATGACACGACTTAATTAAGTTAATAATAGACTGGATAGACTCCGATAGTGGCTAAGAGGATATTAAAAACACTAGAACACTCTCTAAAGTATTATTTTTTACCACATCAACCTGAATATTTGACTAGTAACAATGAATATTAATAACTACAATTATCGATATCAATCGGAGCAACTTCAGAAGTTCTGGAGAATTTTCCCAATCGATCAGCTGATTCCTCATTCACTGATTCAGTGATAGATGTCCGGACTTCGGTGAGCTTATGCAGTCATCGTTCGTGCTAATGCGTTTTTATCATTGGTTAAGGTTTAAACTTACAGTTACTGTTGTAAACATAACACTATCATGGTGTGATTTGCATGCAACAGGCATATGCAGTTTCAAATTTAATGCTTACGTACTCGAAATAGGAACTAGTTTGATGATAGACGTTATTCTAAGAAATCGTATAGAGTTATCGCCCTTGCATCATTAGTTTGTTGTTGTTGTTTTTTTCCTCCCGGAGAGACTAGGTTACCTTAAACCAAATCAATTCCCATTGCCAATAGCGTATATAACACAATGAATGAATGTTTAACGACACCCCAGCACGAAAAATACATCGGCTACTGGGTGTCAAACTACGGTAAATGCTAAACATTAAATAATGAACCACATCAATATAAAAATTCAATAGTCAAGAACTGTGCAAAAATACAAATATCACAGATAGGTAATATTAAAATTTCCGAACCAAATTGTTAACAACTACGAAAAATTACTCTCCTACCTTTAATTGTCGTTAAATTTCCTCCAAAGTTTGTCCAGAAAGAAATCTTGAAATAACCATTACAATGACATATATTCCACATACCAGATGATAATTATGTCACCTATATCGACTTCGCTGAAAGCGCATAGGGCAAAAAGCATGTAATTTTGTGCCAGCTGCCATTTTAACTTTTTTGGAATGTTCTTCAAGAGGGGTGAAAGGATTGGACTTAATCTAACAACGTCATAACATGTTATAATATAAAAGCAAACGTAATGGCGTCATATTTTTATTTTTTATTTTTTTTAAAGATACCACTAGAGATCATTGATTTCATATTAATTGTGTCACATACTTTAGAGGCTTTCACCCCTCTTGAAGAATATTCCATAAATAAGCAACATGGCAGACGGCAGATAACCGCATGCATTTTTTCCTATGCAATCTCAGCAAAGACGATATCGGCGACATCGTTGCAGTCTCGTATGTGGAATCTGTATATTTGTAGTGGGTTTTTTTTTGCGATTTGTGTCTGGACAAACTTTGGAGGAAATCTAACGGCAATTAAAGGTAGGAGAGTAATTTCTTGTAGTTGTTAACAATTTGGTTCGGACAGTAGAATAAAGGTCAGTATCACGTAAAAATTGCAGTAAAAGTTCTGGATGGAATCGAAATGATTCCATCACATTTCTTTCACCAAATATATCTTTTCTACTTTCTTGCAGATGCTTACACTCCACCAAAATGTGGCGCACCGTCAGAGTACAATGACAGTGCTCACATTGAGGTGGAGGATCTTTCTTTATGATAAATGAATGGGTCAGATATGTATGACCGATGAGAGCACGACACAAGACTATTTCATCCTTCCTACACTGTCTATAGGAGGACTGCCACTCTCCCAAGACTGGTTTGATAGCATTAAGCTTGTTCGCAACCGCACCGTCCCAATCATGTTGCCAAGTCGAAAAGATAAATTGGATGATACTATATTTAAAATCGGTATAAGGTACACCAACCCTGGCATGAGGCAAATCCAAAGCAGACTCGGCAGCAGAATCTGCCTTATCATTACCCCTGATGGCTGGGCACCCAACAAAATACAATGTCTTTATTGGCAATGGATAAGAAGACACACTTTCGTATCACCATCCCAATTAAGGGATGGTCCAGCTTCATATTGCGTAAAGCTTGGAGACACGAAAGTGAGTCAGTAAAAAGAATAAATTTGGATGCACTAGAATCCTTGATTTCTTCTAAGGTTTTAATGACTGCCCAAACTTCAGTACTAAAGATTGATGCCGAGTCAGGCAGTCTGATGGAAAAACTGTAGCACAAGCCACAGAATCCCCATCCCGTGGTCCGTCTGTATACACAGGAATGTAATCACGGTACTTGTTTTGAATTTCCATGAAAAATTGTTTGTACACAACAGCATCTGTATGATCTTTCTTCAGATGCGCAAGATCAAACACAATTTTAGGTGGTGTAATACGCCAAGGTGGTAAAACAAAATATAAAGGAGTCTCCAAAGTGTCAGTTAAATCAATGTTGGAAAGCGACAAAAACTGCTGAATGCGAAGACCAAATGTACGAATAGCATTTGGCCCTGCATCAAACAACTTCATATATTTGTTGTCAAACACACCATCGTGTGTAGGATGTTTCGGTAAAGATTTAATCTTGATAGATACTGCAAAGAAAGCTTTGCACGTCTAGCACCCAAACAAGGTTCGTGTGCATCAACGTACAAGCTCTCTACAGGAGATGTTCTAAATGCACCAAGACAAAGTCTAAGTCCCTGGTTGTGTATAGGATCTAGCATCTGCAAGTAAGACTTGCATGCCAACCCATACACAATGCACCCATAATCAATTTTTGATCTAATTAAAGATCTATACAGACGGAGCATAACCTTGCGGTCTGCTCCCCATTCTGTATTACCAATAACTTTTAAAATACTGAGAGCTTTTAAGCCTTCTTTTTAACATATTTAAGATGAGGCACAAAGCATAGCTTCCTGTCAAATATAACCCCCAGAAATTTGGTCTCCTCCACATCTGGAATTGGATTTTTGTCTAAAAACAACTGTGGATCTAAGTGGATACCTCTTTTCTGGCAGATATGCATACAAACCGTTTTTGCCTTTGAGAATCTAAAGCCATTTTCAATTGCCCATTGATGAAGTTTATTCAAATAAAGCTGCAACTTACGTTCAATGATACTCATATTGGACGATCTATAGCAAATCTTAAAATCATTAACATATAACGAGCAATTCACACCAGGTGTTAAACACTGGGTGATGCTGTTAATTTTCACAGAAAATAAAGTTACAGACAGGATACTACCTTGAGGCACACCCATCTCCTGTGGATGAATGTCGGACAAAGTCGACCCCACCTGGACTTTAAAAGATCTATCTTTTAAAAATTGAGAAATAAAAACAGGAAGTCGACCTCTTAGGCCCATGCCACGGAGGACGTTTAAATTCCATACTTCCACGTGGTATCGTAAGCTTTCTCCAAATAAAAAAAACACAGAAACCAAGTGCTGATTATGGATGAAAGCTTCCCTACCAAACGTTTCAAATCTAATAAGATGATCAACCGTGCTATGTCTAGATCTGAACCCACATTGCATGTTAGTAAGCAATTTGTGGGATTCAAGATACCAGACAAGTCTACGATTGATCATTCGTTCCATGGTTTTACAAATGCAACTTGTCAAAGCGATAGGGCGATAATTCTATGATGATTTCTTACTCTGTCTGTCTGTGAGCCTTGGCCCTAGCAATACGAAATACATCCAGGTTATCCCCAGTAGGTTCACGTTTGAACCTCTCAAATAACCTGTTTCGTTCTTTGAATGCATCCTTGCACGTATCTTTAAACCATTGTTTATTGAAACGCTTTGGGACTGCCGAAGTCTTAGGAATAGTTTCATCTGCAATGTCCATCAAGATGGAAGTGAACAAAAACATGGGATCATCAGCATCAGTAATCGCAAATTGTTGCAGACGAGTGCTGCATATATGCCGAACCTGACTCCAATTTGCCTTCGCCAACTTCCACCTTTGAACCCTTTCAAGTGATGGAGGTCCATCATTCTCCAAAATAATGGGAAAGTGGTCACTACCACAAGGGTCTGAACCAACTTTCCATGAGAAATTAAAAAAAAGTGAAGGACTACAAAGGGTTAAATCTATAGAAGTAAAAGAACCACTAGCAGAATGAAAATATGTATGACTTTTATCATTAAATAAAAGTAAGTCATTTTTGAGAATTAAGTCTTCTAATTGTTTACCTCTAGTATTAATATCCTCGCATCCCCACAAAGTGTGGTGACCATTAAAATCCCCCATAATAATAAATGGAGTAGGGAGCTGGTTAATAAGATCCTGAAGATCCCTTGGATTAAAACTAAAATGGTTTCGAGGAGGTAAATAAACTGAACATAGAGTAATAGTTTTATGAGCCGTGACTTTTACAGCCACAGCTTATAAACTGGTATTTAATATTATTATACTCTGAGGAATGTTTTCATTAAGAAGAATGAAAATACCCCCAGCTGCTCTATTTTCAGTTTCTTGAAATTTATGATAGACGTTAAATCCTCTCATTGTAATATAATCAGTGTCCTTCAAGAACGTTTCCTGAAGACACACTGCAAGAGGACTATGTTTCTGAATTAAAAGACTTAATTCATCAAAAGTGGGCCTAAGTCCACGGCAGTTCCACTGAATGACTGAATTAGTCATCAGGGGGACGTATGGGATTGATATTTGTTTTTTCCTTTGACTTAGCTTGTGAGTAAATTTGAGGGAAATCATCCATCTCATCACCCACGTCTATCGCCAAAGAATCAAGCGAATTACTTATCGGGACAGAACGCATTTCAAATGTTTTTTCAAACGTCCCGAAGAGCACTCCTTACTGGGGTTTTTTTCCTTTACCTGACTGAAGAAGACCACTAGCGCCTGGCATCATAGCAGTCGACCTACCTGATGGATTCTGTGAATCCAGAGACACTTGTCTAACTTTTGTACATGTTTTAGGTGTTTGGAAAGCTTCCTGCTGCTTCTGCGAAACTTCATTGTGTTTCTGGGTTGCCTTATCAGCCTGTTTAGCAGCTTTTTCTATATCAGAAAGCTTTCGATATTTAGCCTCATCATATCGCCAAATTATGTCAGTATTAGTTGAAATACTTCTTGTGGAAACCTTGACTGCCATAGCATACGATTTACCTGCTACGACAGGTGTTTCTGTTTTCACAAGCCTCAGGAAATGGCAAGTTTTTGTCAACCTTAATCTGTTGTACCCTTTTCTCGAATTTCCATCTCGCACATTCTCGCGAATATGCGAAATGGTTTCTCTTACAGTTGATACAAAGAATGTCATTAGTACATGATTTGCTGTCATGGTCAAATTGACCACAACGAGAAAATGTCAGCTTGTTTCGACATGCAGTTTTGACCATGACCAAACTTCTGACATTTAAAACAGCGTAAGGTATTCGGTATAAATGGCACAACAGATATACTGAGATATCCGGCTTTGACTGACTGAGGAAGGACTGGTGTACTGAAAGTTAAGATCAAAGTATTCGTTGGAACAAACTCACTGTTCCGACGATTATTAATCCGTTTCACCGATGACACTCCCTACGATGATACATTTTCAGTTATTTCATGTTCGATGACTCCTTGCAGATCTCTTGACCGGATTACCCACTTCGATGAATTAAGGGAGGAAGAATCCGCAACCTCGGTGTGGACCCGTTTCAGGGTCCCATCTGAAGTCGGAGAGTTGTTTTTACCCATACTATAGAGTAATAAATTCATCAACCATGCCCCACCCATCACAGAGTCCAACAAGGGGACATGAAGCTGTGGATAACCACCAGACAAGCATGCCAGGAATACATGGTTGATATACTCAGGCAATAAAAAAAACACCCTAGCCACTGTCCAAGATCAACAAATGCACATGGTCATTCAAGGAATGGTTGTTCTTGTCAAATATAACACAAAAAAATGTTTGTTTGCTCTTGAGCATGGCGTGACCAGCCGATTTATCGGGTTGGACCTCCCTGACCACCCGTCTGGCTGAACTCCAGGCCAAAGTGGTGTGTTGCCAGAAAACATACCCGTAGATATGCCCCCAACTCAACCACCAGCATCACATCATCCAGCATTACGAGATGCACCTCACGGCCAACAAGGTGCCCCAAAAGGGGAGTTGTGCTGTATTGGCCATTCTCGAAGAGAATGTTACACCACGGTGAGGTTACAGCACGCGCAGGGGGTATATAACACATACTAGCTTGTAAGCATCGCATCAGTGTAACACAGCAGACTTACCCTTGCTTACCTTAGATCTCCGGGTCGGGCTTTAGTTCTTGCGCTAAAGTCGTAATTGAAACGCCACCCCCCCCCCCCCCCCCACCCCCCACCCCCCTCCAACACATACTTCTGTCTTGGACGCAAAGGCTGGCTCGCGCCACAACTGGCGACCACGCCAGGCATGCGCTACAACAGCTTGCTCTAAACATGCACGTTAGAATATCCCCTTGTTCATTGACACCCAGGCTGACTTGCCTTAGTGGTTCGGTGGTGTAGTGGTTAAGCCTTTGGACTTAAGGCTGGTATAGGTATTGAACAGACAGTCCGGATATCTAAGGTATCTAAGGATGCCTGGGACAGCATGTTTGAACCTGATAATTGGATATAAGCAGGAAAATAAGTCTTAGTGTAAACAACAACACTCAGGCAGTACACCAATAAAAATGTGGCATCTCATACTTAAAAGGACATACACTAGTTTTTAAACATCAAGGCCTTTTTTTTTTTTTTAAACTATTATAGCCATTTTTGATAACTGAAATCATACTTTACTTAGATGTTATGGCTTAGATTATAAATTTCCGTACATTCGAAGTGTTTTTGGTCTTCCTGGTGTTTTTAATATCACAAAATGCATTTGTCGTATTTTTAAAAACGCACGTGCTTCTGAGAAGTTATGGAGTCGAATTTTAGTTTAATTTTAGAGAGTATTTTACCATTTCAAAGTCACAGACTCGTGTTTCACTCAACTGTAACTTTATCCAAATGTGTTTCAGGTTTGTAGATTAACTAAACTTAGTGTTAATTTTCACGGGTTCAAACTAGGGTCTGTCCCATTTAATTATTTTACCTTCAGAAAAATAGGCGTGGTGGTGATAGCAGGCACGGCGGAAGCAAATAGATATGGGGGGGGGGGGGGGGTCTGAAACCAAAGACGCAAAAGCAAAATTTCTAGGGGATTGGAGCTATGCTCCCCCGTAAAATTTCGGAAAGAAGATGTCCTGAAATACAATTTACTGCATTTTACAAGTATACGTCATCACTGCCTTAAGATTTACTACCAATATCTTTAAATCAGAATGAGAGGTGGTGGTGGTGGTGGTGGTGGTGGTGTGTGTGTGTGTTGGGGGGGGGGTAGGGAGTGACATGATATAAATTTAAGAGACACATTAATGTTTTTATTTGTCACTGTAATTTTTTTAGAAAGTCGATGTTCTATTTTTGAGGGGAAACTGTACTGGTTTCAACCAGTAGTCACTATTCAGCGTATATAATAACAGAATGCTAAATAAATTGACAATTGATAATAAATTTGAACCCAAGTACTCAGTCGTTGATAGCTAAACGAACATTTGGACATTGGCGTAGCCAGGATTTTATATTCGCGCGGGAGGGGGGGGGGGGGGGGGAGCGACGAGAGGGGGCCAACTGCACCGGAGGGTCCAGCCGTGCGAGTCATGTTATATGTTGCAACATGAAAATATACAACGTAGTAAGGGGAGGTGTGATTGCCCCCCCCCCCCCCCCCCACACACACACACCCCTCCTCAGGCTACGCCAGTGCATTTGGATTGTTATAATCGCCATCTGCCGTCAAAGTTCTGTATAACAAAAACGCGGCATAGGCGTCGATGCGTCGTTAAAATGACAGACCCTAGTTTTTAAACACTATCGCATATTTTTCACTGTTATAGATCCTGGTTTTTTTTTTATAACTGAATTCAGACATTACTTACATTTTATTGTTTACATTATCTATTTCTGTACATCGTGGTGTTTTTCGTCATCCTAGGTAGTGTTTTCAATGTTAAGAAATGCATTTTTCATAATTCTAAAAAAGGCACGGTTATGGATACGAGTTCTAATCTATTTTTTAGAGGGTATTTCACCGTTTTAACGTCACACTCTTGTTTCACTCTGTTGTAACTTTATCCAAATGTGTTATAGCAGGGCCGTAGCTAGGATTTTTTGTTTGGGGGGGGGGGGGGGGGGACTGAGTAGTTAATAGTCTAAAACTCCTTATACAGTTAAGAGAATTTTCTGTAAGTTTCTATAATGCTTTCCGGATTTTTTTCTGCGGGAGGAACTGCCCCCCCCCCCCCCCGCTAGCTACGGCCCTGTATAGGTTTGTAGATTAACCAAACTTATAGTGCCCATTTTTATAGGTTGAAACTAGTCTGCGACGTAACCCAATGGTAAAGCGCTCGGTTGCTGCGCGATCGGTCTAGGGTCGATCCGCATCGGTGGACCCATTGGGTTATTTCTCGTTCCAGCCAGTGCTCCACGACTCGTATATCAAATGCCATGGTATGTATTATCATGTCTGTGGGATGGTGTATATAAAAGATTCCTTGCTACTAATGGAAAAATGTAGCGGTTTTCCTTTGTTAGAATTACCAAATGTTTGACATCCAACAGCCAATGATTAATAAATCAACTAATTTTCATTACAAATACCAGAGTGGAAGAGGGTGGAAGAAGGGAGGAGAGTAAACACACGTAGAAAGAAAAAAAAATCAAAGCGCCCCGGGGCACTATCTACCTGAGAGGCCCTCTAGTTATGATTTGTCCCGTTTAACGACACCACTAGAGCACATTGATTTTTATTAATCATCGGCTATCAATAATTTCCGGTATGTTCTGCATTATTTTTTTACCGTCATGTTCTGCGGTATAAACATTGCCAAGTTTATCAGTGAAGTCAAACTTTCCTAGCAATCGTTAATTCTGATAACTACATGAATTATCTCTCTAAAGTTTTTTTTAGCAGCCTTGCAGCTGCTCGACACTCCTAAACAAGTACGTCAGCAACTGTGAAATGTTAATAGTCTGAGAAGCGCATATGCACCAAACTGTTCCTATTTTGTTTATTCAACGTCTCTATATTTGCTTGGGATTATTGCCTTAGAAAAGGCCAAATCATTTACGGGACTGTGTGGCGGAGGTCACATGACAGGCACCTGACGTCACCGCTTGATGAAGTATGGCGGACATCCTTTGACAACAGGGGACGTTTTGTGTCGTGTCGTTTTGGCAGATGTTTACTTTCTCCACCAACAAGTAAGTAAAACTCGAAAAGCGGGTACCACGTGCGGTGGGGATGCTAATTTTTTGTCGTCTGCAGTTCACGGTCATTTCTCGATGGCTAACTGTTCGTCGGGATCGATTTTGTCCCAGGCGTATATTTCATTATTAGTATTACCTGGCTGGGAATTCCTCCCGTTTAGTTTGAGACGCACCTGTCGCGATGACCTGCTAATGGTATTAACAGGTGTTTATGTAAATAAGACAAAACACGGATTCTAGTTAATAATATTTACACATATTCACTTCTGTATGTTTGGGGTGTCACATGTCGTTGATAGATGGACTTTCAGTTTCACGTGAACAAAACCGTTCAACAGGCATGACAAACACTTGAAAAGGTGTCATATGAATTGTGATTTTAATTTATTAACGCCCAGATACAATCACATATTAGTGTGTCACTTCCTTATGGAATAGATTGAAAGAGTATTGCATTAATAATGATTACCCTCTGCACCTTAATTTACATATATATAGCAGAATCTATTCATATCTTTTTAGAATCTTCAAAACGCCTCACGTTTTAATTTCTTAAAGCCATTTATCCTACATCACATAGTCACTTGCAAGTTTGGCTGCTGTACTGTGGGCTGTGGGCAAGAATTACTGATGTAAGTTAATCTTAGGAAATCGGGTATATTTATGTACGTGGGTACATGTACGCATAGACAAGTATATTAATTTAATGGTCATTTAGACTTGGTTTTATGTTTGAGTGCAAATTATGTAATTGTTTCTAATTCTCTGAAGAACATGTCAACTGATATATGTGTATATTATAAATTGTATGTAACAAAGTATGTGTGGAGAGGGATTAATATAGGCCAATATGGCCATTCCATTTCTTTTGTGAAATAAATATTGTTTAAACTATTAATAAGGGATGCGGTGAACTCGTATGGAAACTAACTCGTATGGAAAACGTACTCATATGGAAAAAATAACGGTGAACTCGTATGGGGATATATGGATATACAGATATACTTTGATATTTCTCTTAAATGTGTATTTTGACACTTATTTTGTATACATGCTTCTTATTTATGTCACAATCAGTCAACTATTTGTGTGTCAACAGCAGTTTGTGCGTCAACGGCAGTCACCTATTTTCGTGTCACCCGTGGTCACCTATTTTCGTGTCATGTTATATATTTTGTTTCGTGCATAGGCGTATGGACACATTTTTCCCGAATGACATATGACGTCAAGAGCATCCTTGCCCGAATGACCAGACAATTCCGTCGGGCTAGCGGATTTGTCGAACTCTGCATAGAAACTACACACAAGTTGCTATACAGTATTGGATATATCAGTTTGTAATTTCCATACGAGTTCACTGCATTTTCCCCCATATAAATAAGTCTTCCATACAAATTCACTACATTTTCCCCCATATGAGTAAGTTTTCCATACAAGTTCACCGCAAGCCATTAATAAAGTGTACAAGGCTAGCTCTGGGTGTACAAAATATTTCGCCAAATTATCTGTTAAACTTAAAAATTGCTGAAACCTACCATTATTTTAAAGAAAGTATCAATTATTACATAAAATTATTTTACCAAATTAAAATTAAATTCGCCATTTGTGCGTAAAATTCGCCACTGGTAAATTTGGCATTTGGCAGATCTAGCCCTGGTGTATGTTGAAGAAAAGTTTGCAAACAGAACTTTAATTCATTTCAAATTAGTGTAACATTTTTTTCAGTTGTGCATTAAATTTAGGACATCATTGACAATGTCATACCGGTAGGACTTTCCTTTGGCACTGTCATGTATAAAGAACATTATAAATACTTATAATAAATAGTTAGGGTTGGTGACAGTGCCAAGGAAAGTCCTTCCATCATACCTATAACTAATACATTGGGTAACTTGAATTAATTTTGGAAAGACTTCCGAAAGTTCCAGCATGCATGCTAATACTATCACTAACCCTGAACCTAAACCTGAATGAACTGAAAGCTGGAGAAGCCCATGAAGTGGCGACAGCGGGTTTCCTTCCTCAATATCCGTGTGGTCCTTAACCATATGTCTGATGCCATATAACCGTAAATAAAATGTGTTGAGTGCATCGTTAAATAAATAATTTCCTTCCTTCCATTTCACACAAAAAAATACATCATTACGGAAGCTGGAGTATTTTAAAGACAAAAGAAAATGAAATATGTGTTTTTCAAACTATATTTATTGAACTATAATAGTAATAAGAATTGTGGTTTAGTCATAGATTTATGTTTACGTGCAAAACTAGGCTTTCGATGTTTTGTGAAATCCAGCCCTGTGCTCTACAAATAGAGCTAGGGAAATACTCACTAGCTACTGTCAATTGGAACACTTTGGTTTGTTCTATACCAAACAAAATCCTGTAGGCAGTAATATTAACATACATGTATATGTGACTAATAAAACTATATGCAGTATATCAAAAAAATTATCACCCATAAATATGAATACTACAACCCGTCCCCTAATGTATAGACTGAAGAAAGTAGAACTTTTCATCGCTCATTTTTGTTATAACCCTAGTTTCCTACAAAATACAGTGAACACACCCCCTCTAAACCAGACACGCTTGGGACCAAGTTAAAAGTCTGGTTTTAAAGGGTATCCAGTTTAGAGAGGTTCTCTTTTGTACTGATATTTAAAAGGGGATGGTGAGAAACAACCAGTTTTGAGAGAATTCCGATTTACAGAGGGTCCGGTTTTGAGAGGTTTCGCTGTAGTAGTTCTTATGTTACAAATACCCCGTTGTTGCTTCATACATAATTTACTGCCAAGATAAAACTTCTCTTTTTTGACCATATAACCACCTGTAACATTTATCATCAATGACATGACTGGGTAACTGCTATCAAAAGTTGGGTGTGTACACTTGAAACTTTGACCCATCAGGATATTTGATATAGTGCTACCTTTGTAAGAAAGTGATACTGCTGCATAACAACCCCCCCCCCCCCCCCCCCCCCCCCCACCCCCACCCCCCCAACCTTCAAGCATAGTTATGTACCAGAGCTTTGGGCCATGGACATTGAACTTACAGGTCCTTAATGGGTTATATGTTTTGTATTTTTGAATACTGGCTGCAAATGTAACAGATAACCCCCATTGAATGGATTTTCTACCAATGCTCTACCAACCAAGCTAATATTTACATTTACTGGAAGAGTTCCCACTAGCTACTACAAATAGAAGCACTTTATACCAACACTACCTTCAAATAAACAAAAATAAAGAAGTTTGTTTTGTTTAACAACACCACTGGAGCACATTGATTTATTAATCATCGGCTATTGGATGTCAAACATTTGCTGATTTTGAAACCCGCTACATTTTTCCATTAGTAGCAAGGGATCTTTTATATGCACCATCCCACAGACAGAATAGCACATACCACAACCTTTGATATGCCAGTTGTGGTGCACTGGCTTGATAAAATAAACAAATACAGTGGGGTAGGGAAGAACAAGAACTAATGTACGTCTTTGATTGAAAATTTTACCTATAGATTACAGTGTATGACAAGTCGTCATTTCATCATTGTTTTGGCTGCATGCACAGTGAAACCCTTCTAAACTCTACCAGTGCTCCACAACTGGTGTAACAAAAGCAGTGGTATGTACTATCCTGTCTTTGGGATGGTGCATATAAAAGAACCCTTGCTGCTCATCAAAAAGAGTAGCCCATGAAGTGATGACAGCGGGTTTCCTCTCTCAATATCTGTAACGTCCATAACCATAATTATGTCTGACGCCATATAACTAAATAAAATGTGTTGAGTGCGTCGTTAAATAAAACATTTCCTTCCTTCCCTTCTAAACTGGACCCCAGCTTGACCAAGTGAAAAGTTTGGTTTGTAGGGTAGAGAGGTTGTGTTCAGTGCTGCATAATCTTTGAAAAGGGTCTGTGAAAAAACATCTGGGTTTTAGGGAATTCCAGTTTACAAAAGTTCCAGTTTTGAGGGGTTTCTCTATTTAGGGTATGGCTTTGTGATGATGCCATTTTTTACCACACCATATCACTCTTGCATTGACTGGGTATAATTAATGAGGATTGTAAAAGTGCATATAGGGCACAATGGATATTGTTTACACCTGGTTACAAAGGTGAGAAACGTGTTGGACTGTAACCAAACTTAGAACTGTAAATATAAAACGAGTATGTGTTATAATACACAAACATTATTATTATTATTATTGTTGTTAAACTACAATTACAAATGTTTAACATCCAATAGCTGATGATTAATGTATCAGTGTGCTCTAGTGGTGGTGTTGTTAAACAAAACAAACTTTTAACTTTGATAGCATAACATGAAGAAAGTTACTAGCTTTCTTGTGACTTTATTTTCTACAAGTCCTAACATCTCTAGACAGTGTACATATGTATGCATATGCAAAAGTCACAGAAGACTGAGTTTCCAAATGGTATCTTTTTAACTTGCTTTTATTTAAAAAAAAATTCAGGCTTGCTAATTCAAAATCTGTTTTCATTAATTGATTTTTTTTTCCAAATGCCTATTAAACATAAATTTCATTAAAACATATCTTAACTAGCACAAAATCTTTTGAGATTGTTCGTTGTGCATTTCTATAATTATTTGGTAAAATATGACACTGTGGCACGTTGTTCAGCTAATTATACAGATGCGCAGTCAGGCTATCAAACGTATCTGATGTAGTACAAGCTGACCTGTACTGAACAGCCTGCTATCTTAAGACACATATATTTTTAATACTACCTTAGACACACAGTGTTTCTGCCAGAAAGAAATTTTTGGGTATGGTGCTATGGAACTAAATACAACCACAGTCAAAAGGGGGTATGGGGGGCCTCCCCCAGAAAGAAAATGGGTGAAGTTTAGGTTTAGGGTTAAGAAAATGATAAGAGTAATTAATTTTGTCAAAAGGTTAGCTTAAAAAAAAAAATCAGCAAAATCAATGTGGGTATGGCGTCATACCCGTTTTACCCTCTGGCAGAAACCATGACACATATTTTTAATACTACTGTAGACATATTTTTAATACTACCTTAGGTGAATGGTTAGCTGTGTTGGTACAAATAATATTTTTTAAATACTATTTAGGTATATATTTAAAACTTTTAATTTTTTTTTAGATTGCAAGCATATGAGCAGTGACTATTGTGTGTACAAGTTTGAGGATAGACACTGACTGGGAAGAGTGACCAGGACGTCGGTGACAAGTTCTGACAGGAAGTACGCTTCCTGATCTTTGATGTGTGAGAGAGTTCCGATGAGAATCCGAGAGGCTCGGTGATTGGGTAACATCCTCACCATGGTGGAGACAGGTTAGTGCATTTGTTTCAGGCAAGGGTGGGATGTAGCCTAGTGGTAAAGTGCTTGTCTGAAGCACAGTCGGTCTAGGATCAATGCCCGTCAGTGGACCCATTGAACTGTTTCTTGTTCTAGCCTATGCACCACAACTGGTGTATCAAAGGCTGTGGTATGTGCTATCCTGTCTGTCGGATGGTGCATAAAAAAGATACCTTGCTGCTAATGGAAAAATGTAGCGGGTGTCGAAATGGATGTGAAACATTTGGTAATTTTGACATGTAGTCTTAGAGAAGAAACCTGCTACATTTTTCCATTAGTAGCTAGGGATCTTTTATATGCACTATACCACAGACAGGATAGCACATACCAAGACCTTTGATATACCAGTTGTGGTGCACTAGCTGGAATAAGTACACCGACAGGGATCGATCCTATGCTGACAGCCAATCATTTGCAACATCCCACAAATAGGATACTACATACCATGGCCTTTGTTACACCAGTTGTGGAGCACTGGCTTGAATGAGGACTAGCCCAGTGGGCCCACGGTATCCTCCCATTTGTTACACTTCCCATTTCTTACAAACCTTATAACGACATACATGTGTAGGTCATGGTGGAGTGAACTGCTAATCCAGTACCTTCTACCTTGTATGCAATAATAGACTCACCTTATATTCACAATTTAGACACAAGAACAGAATGTATATTCACTAAGTCGCCACTGATTGAAGTTCTAGTCATTAATTAATAGTAGAAGAAAAAAAAACCTTGACGACTATGTTAACTATGTCCGTGTTATTTTTACATTATTTCGTTTCATTTCTGATTTGTACTGGCTTATTACAGCATACTATGGTCATATATGCGATATTCACACTGTAAACGTTTTATCACATGCGCTTGGATTTTTTAGTTTAAACACACATTATTTTCCCGATTTACCGTATGCATATCAATTTACAAATGCATACATTTATTATGTACCAGTATGATTGGTTTGATGGAATAAAGTTGAATTGAATTGAATTGAATAGTTTAATTGGACTAGACTGTTCCACTAACGTTATTACATTGCCTCTCTCACTTAATTAAATCCATTATACATGTATGTTTTCATCCTTTAAACACAGTTTTGAGGACACTTTGAAGATGGGCGAGTGCGTATCAACAGCATCCCCCCCCCCCCCCCCCCCCCCCCCATATGGATCTGCACCTGAACCAGCCGTAAAGCGGGTGTGTTAACCACTGTACCAGTGAGACTTGTTTAACTGTTTATTACACCCGTTGATTACACCTGTTTATTACACCTGTTGATTACACCTGTTTGTGTTTGTTTCAGAAGGCTGTCACATGACCCTGTCTCCAGTTGAAGCCCCAGTTTATGTAAGTACAATGTGTGAGTCGGCACAGGAACGCATATACATGTATATATATATTCACGTTGCCATTGACGTAACACAGCCAGATCAAAGGGAATGCATGATTCATTTCATTCATGTATTTAATTTATTAATTAAGGTTCAGGCATTTTGTGGCCGTGCATCCCAGTTATCAGGGTTGTGTTTTCAAGACAGTTCTAGGTTAATGGTTCGTACATGTAGTTATTGGAACATCACTGGCTTGGAACCAATACTGGGGTTGAACTCGGCACCTGCCAGATAAATATTAAGTCTGATGGCGTTAAGTACGTGGAAAGTGCAAGGACAGGTAAGCTGTGAACATGTGTTTGAGAAACTGATAAATTACGTGTACCTGGTATATAACAGGAATTGAATGGGGAGGTTCTGTAGTTAATTATGTATCATAATTTACCTGGCAGTATTTAGACAAGCACAGCATTAACAAAACAGTTTTGATGTAGCCCAGATTGTTCCAACTTACTTTGATTTCAGCCGTACCTTATTTTACTTCCTGGTTTTTGTTATGATAAATTAGAAACAAATCTAACCCAATGATGAAGTTGTGAGTTGGGCTACAGTGAACTTATTTATTTACAAGATGACCAAGTGATATTGGTGTTGGAATGGGATATCACAAAAATGTGGTTGGCA
The DNA here is from genome assembly GCF_016097555.1 of Gigantopelta aegis. NCBI lineage: Eukaryota > Metazoa > Mollusca > Gastropoda > Neomphalida > Peltospiridae > Gigantopelta > Gigantopelta aegis. The sequence goes on along the minus strand of NC_054700.1, from coordinate 36,097,865 downwards.
TTAAAATGTATTTTCATATTACTAATTAAATGTCATACAAACAGTTGAAATAGCCTTTTAAAGGGAGATTACTGAGTTTGCTGCAATTTTTAAGATGTTATCGACTAACAGAGACTTTTTAATGATTGTAATTACATGTCAAATATATTTTTCTGCATAAAATATTAGTGGCTGTATATTAAACGTGTTTCTGATCATTCTAATATTTGTACTAGATTACGTACAAAATTATTTGAAGACAAAATCCAGTTTGGGCTTCTTAGAAATATTGAGACAACCAAGAAACACATTGAATATACAGACACTGATATTCTAAACAAGAAAATATATTTAATATGTAAGTTTAATCGTAGATGTATTTTATTAGTCAGAAACATCTTACAATGGAGCAAACTCGGGAATGTCCCTTTAAAGAATAAAAGAAAGCACATGACTACTTTATTTAACTGTAGTTGTAATCTATCATGTTGATAGGTGAACCACCATAGACTTCAGAGATACTGATTTGGAGACATTATTGTTGTAGACAGTAATATTTTAAGTTTTTTTATCAGGGTTTAAAAGTTTGTTTTAGAGTTTACTTTGTTGAGCGACATCACTAGAGCACATTGATTAATTAATCATCGCCTATTGGATGTCAAACACTTGGTATTTCTGACTCGTAGTCATCAGAGGAAACCCGCTTCATTTTGCTTAATCAGGTCAGGTCAGGTCATAGGGCTTTACGTGCATACTTAGAACAAGCTGTTGTAGTGTACGCCTGTCCTGGGTGCAAGGGAGCACCAGCAGCCCGCCCAAGGTCGGTAGTTGAATGGCGCAAAGTATTATGCCAAAGAGAAAAAGGGCGCAATTTGGTTGAGGAAATTGGGCACAGTTTTGAACGGTCGGTCAAAAGGAAAGTTCCAGAACTAGTATAACTTTTGCTTAATGCAGAAAAGGATCTTTTATATGCACTTTCCCACAGACAGGAAAGCACATACCACAGCCTTTGTCCAGTTGTGGTGCACTGGTTGGAATGAGAAAAAACCCAGTCAGTTGAATGGATCCATGGAGGTGGGTCGATCCTGCGATGCAAGTACGTCAAGTGATATCAGGGTTTGGTTACATGGTAACAAAAACTGGTAGCATAGGTTTCAGCATGATCATTTGTACTTCATAGTAATTATTATACCGGCCTCGGTGGCATCGTGGTTAGGCCATCGGCCTACAGGCTGGTAGGTACTGGGTTCGGATCCCAGTCGAGGATTGGGATTTTTAATCCAGATACCGACTCCAAACCCTGAGTGAGTGCTCCGCAAGGCTCAATGGGTAGGTGTAAACCACTTGCACCGACCAGTGATCCATAACTGGTTCAACAAAGGCCATGGTTTGTGCTATCCTGCCTGTGAGAAGCGCAAATAAAAGATCCCTTGCTGCTAATCGGAAAGAGTAGCCCATGTAGTGGCGACAGCGGGTTTCCTCTCCAAATCTGTGTGGTCCTTAACCATATGTCTGATGCCATATAACCGTAAAATAAAATGTGTTGAGTGCATCGTTAAATAAAACATTTCTTTCTTTTTTTCATAGTGATTACAGTTTTTATCCTCTACCTGTCCGGCAGGTGGAGGCAAACGTTTTGTGTCCGTCTGTCTGTCTGTGTCTCTGTCTGTCTGTCTGTCTTTCCACATGTAGATTTGATTTTGCAATGTCTCAAGACATTAAGCTGAAACTTTGTGTATAGCTTTATCATATAGAGTTACAGATCAAGTTTGACTTTCATGGGTTTTTTTTTCATTTTTGACAGAGTTATAGCCCTTTAACTTAGATGATATGAAAATATATTGGCCCAGGTAGGGGACATGTATTGTTTTAACCATACTTTTCACCGAAAAAATAACCTTTTAATACACTGAAAACCTGTAGCTTGCAGTTTAGGTCATTACAATTTCTTTTCTCGATTCAGCCAGTGCTCCACAACTGGTATAACAAAGGCCATGGTATGTACTATCCTGTCTGTGCGATAGTGCATATAAAAGATCCCTTGCTGTTAATCATAAAGAGTAGCCCATGAAGTGGCGACAGCGCGTTTCCTCTGTCAATATCTGTGTGGTCCTTAACTATATGTCTGATGCCATATAACCGTAAATAAAATGTGTTGAGTGCATCGTTAAATAAAACATTTCCTTCATTTCCTTCCTTTGTTACAATTTTTATGACATAAAATTTTCGTAGAGGAAAATTATGATTCTTATTGGTTATATATTGAGTGGATAGTGATTATATTTCTGTTGTCTTACATTTGATGCTCCTGTTTTTTCCAGGGTGGAATTACGATTGTGATAGGGTTTGATGAGCAGACCGAGTTTGTTGAAGATGGTGAACTATTCCTAGTGTTTTCTGGGAGAAATCAACGTCATATAGTGTCGGCCAAACGGGTCAACAAGCACACACTACATGCTTTTGTGCCAGGTCAGTAGAACAATAAAAACGTGTTTTTTTTTTTTTAATGCATGACTCACGTTCTCACAGATGATCCCAAATTGTTCGTGCTCTTTTAAAATTAGAAAAAATACAAATAGTATTCTTTTTGACTCCTGACAAACACTGCACTATTTTGGCCTGGGTCAGTGGTAATAAAGTAAACTAAATAATACAATTTTTGATTTTGCACTTTTATGCCAGGTTAGTGAAAATAATAAACGTCAAATAGAAATAATTTTGACTCAACCATTTATGTCAGGTCAGTAAAAATAATAAACGTCGAATAGAAATTGTTTTGACTCGACCATTTATGACAGGTCAGTAAAAATAATAAACTTCAAATACAAATATTTTTTACTCAAACCTTTATACCTGGTAAGTAAAAATAATAAACCTCTGATAGTAATATTTTTTACCTCATATTTTTGGCAGGTCATTAGAACTAACAAACATCAAATAGTAATATTTGTTACTTCACATTTTTCAGCCAGGTTGGTAAAAACAATAAACTTCAAATAGTAATAGTAGAAATAATAAAATGCAGTTAATTTATAGTCCAGAGCCCCTGTTCTCGAAGCGGGGCGGGACGTAGCCCAGTGGTACAGTGTTCGCTTGATGCGCGGTCGGTCTGGGATCGATCCCCGTCGGTGGGCCCATTGGGCTATTTCTCAATCCAGCCAGTGCACCACGACTGGTTTATCAAAGGCCATGGTATGTACTACCCTGTCTGTAGGATGGTGCATATAAAAGAACACTCTTGCTGCTAATCGAAAAGAGTAACCCATGAAGTGGCGACAGCGGATTTTCTCTCTCAATATCTGGGTGGTCCTTAACTATATGTCTGACGCCATATAACTAAATAAAATGTGTTGAATGTGTCGTTAAATAAAACATTTCTTTCTTTCTGTTCTCGAAGCTATCCAAGCACTATGATATTGTAAAACCATCGTAGACTATGTCTTGTCACAGTGACATCATTGCCTATGGCAGTTTTACAATATCGTAGCACTAAGATAGTTTCGAAAGTCAGTAGTTGGTAAACAATATGTACCACGTTGGCCTGTCAAAGTGATAGCTGTAACTATCTGTAGTCCAGTAAGCTAACAAAATGAAGCCTACAGTTAATTTGTAATCCAGTTAGCTACCTTGTTGAAACTATCAATGATATCTGTTGTTAATTTGTTGTCCATTATTCTACAGTGTTTTACTATCGAAAACATTAACTGTGGTTATTCTGTGGTACACTAGAATATCAAGTTAGACTGTGAAAAACTACTTGTATTGTAGCAGCTGCAGTTAATATTGCGATGTTTAGCTTATTGATCATATAGGACGTGAAGATTTTCATGTCGGATTAAGAATTAATTAATGGAGTACTTTGTATTGATTTTTGATCCACTGGGCTGACTGGGAACCTGTACGTGTGCAGGTACATCACTGCAGTTATATATAAACACAACAGGTCGGCTTAACCAGCTGGATACACATCTAATTGAATCAGATTTCCCCCAGGCCCAGTCTGTGCATGCCCGGACTTCGTGCGCATGTAAACGCAAGTCTCGGTTACGGATTAACTCGTATCCCTTCCCATTATTCATCTTCATAACTCATTTCTTTCACTTTATATTGCGACCACAAGATTTGTCATTTTATTCATCTGCCCTGCTGGCTGTATATTTCCCCATCTGTCTGTCCATCTGTTTATTCATCCATCCATCCATCCATTCATCTATCTGGTCATTTATCCATCCATCCATTCATTCATCCATCTGGTCATTTATCCATCCATCCATCCATCCATTCATCCTTACATCCACCCATCCACCCATCCGTTCATCCATCTGGTCATTTATCCATCCATCCCTGCCTCCTTCCCTCTTTCTCTTTATTCATCCATCCTTTTATGCATGCATGCATCCCTACCTCCGTCCATTTATGCATCCACTTATCCATCCATGCATCAATTCATGCGTCCATCCATCCAAACCCACCCATGCATCCATCTATCCAAACCCACACATGCATCCATCCATCCAAACCCATCCAAACCCATCCATCCATCCATCCATCCATCAACCTTAGCTCTGATTGGTATTAATATCTAATAATATTTGCATACATAATGATATGTATTACAAACAAGTTGCTATACTTTATGGTATATTGTTATGCAATGTATACTAGAGATTAAAACCAGTATGGGATACAATAAAAAAACCCACATTTATCTCTGTATGCAAACATGAAGGTTGTTAATACAGGTCTTCATTATTTAGATCTAATGTTTGGTGGTGTTAAATTTCATTCATTTATTCTTTAAATACGACACATGTTTTTGCAGTTAGATTAAATGTAAGAAAGCTGCACCTTTTAGATGTTTACTGCCTGGGTGGGTTATATCGATTTATTATTAGAATATATAAACATTAGTTTAAACAAGAATTGATTTGATGTAAAGGAACCTTAAAGGAATGCCCATGCAAGGCTTTTTGACTGGTATGCATATTCAACGATATATAATGCACATTATTACTTAATATCAACAAGTACCGTAAATCTTCGCCTGTAAGTCGATCTCGGCTATAAGTCGAGTCCCTAATTTCAAGCCCTGAAAACATATTTCTTTTATTGACCCGTTTATAAGTCGACCCATGAAAAACAACTTATAAATATTGAAATATTTCTTATTTAGCACATGAGAACAATAATGTACAATATTTGAACAAAAGAAAATTATGTTACAAACTTCGGTTTTCACGTTTTGTACATCATTATCATACTACATCGCAATATAATCAGACTATTCCAATCAACTATCATTATTACATAGCATCAAAACTAAATATTCCCTTAGTAGAGAGTGAAAGCTGTTTGACTGTTACTGTATGGTACTGTACAGATGGTTGTGTGCACAGACAACAACTTTATTTATAAACACTGACAACAGATCACTACGATAAAACTGAAAGTATCACGTTTTGCCGCCATATTAATACATGTAAGGAGGATAACTCTGGAAAGTACACTGGTTTTTGTACCAAATGATGTGTGTCCCTATTGCTCTAGTGAACTGCAGAGATCAGTCTATTTTAAGGGAATGCTTAGTAATATTCATGAAGTTAATCACCGACAAAACATTGTTTGAACAACCATTAATGCCAGTGACCAGATTTCAAAATAAACTCAGGCAACAGGTAGTTAGTATTGTTTACATTTTTGCTATTAGTGATGACTGTTAATTTAACTAAGTGGACTGTTGTCTTGGCATGTGAGTGAGATCGCACGCCTTTTCGCATAACCAAAACTGTTCTAATGCCAAAAAAAAAATAGGTTATAAAAAATTAATGTGTCAAATTAACATATTTTGAGTATAAATACATGGCATATTTTTTTTACCATCTTATAAGTCGACCCCCCTAGTTATAAAATAATTTTTGGGTGAAAAAAATTTGACTTATAGGCGAAGATATACGGTATATCATTATATTTAATTAATAAAATGGTTAAATGTGACGGGTGTTATCTATAACAGGTGCAGCCATTTTGTTCCATCTCGATGAATACACCCTCTGGCAAGCCGGTGGTTACGTAATACTTAACTTGTCACATCAGGAATTAGTCTTAGAACTGAAGAAACAAATGTACCTAATTTTTGCAGAATGATGAAACAGGCATGCATCGCAATATTCTGTAATAATATCCATCCCAGTAAGGCATCAATAAGTATATATTATTTTTCAATACAAAATAAACCCCCATTGTCAAAGTCGAAATAACTGTATCATGTTTTGTCCATGCATTAACCTATGTACTATGTCCATGTATTAACCGATGCCTTGTAAATGACTGTGTTTGTTTACACTGTGCATACAGGAGTACCAGGGCCCGTGCTTATAAACCTTAAAGTCTAGACTTTAGTAAAGTGCAGACTTTAACGTAATGCTATTTGAATGGACTTTAAGGTTTATAAGCACGGGGCCAGACACGACGGAATCGAAACAAAATAGCTGTCCCCAGTTAGCAGGAATAATCATGTTTTTTTATTATGGTATTTGTAAAATTATGTGTTTTTCATGTCTTAAAGGGTCAGTATATGTTGGTGGTGGGGGTATGCATCTTTCCAACACATAAGGCTCATATTTGACTCTACCTATTCTTTAATGTATAAATATCTCAGTTTAGTAGGGTTATATCACTTTATTAGACAATGTGGGGATGGGACATAGCCCAGTGGTAAAGCTCCTGCCTGATGTACGGTCACTCTGGGATTGATCCCCGTCGGTGGACCCATTGGGCTATTTCTTCCTCCAGCCAGTGCACCATGACTGATATATCAAAAGCCGTGGTATGTGCTATCCTGTCTGGGATGGTGCATATAAAAGATCCCTTGCTACTAATAAAAAATAATGTAGCAGGTTTCTTTTCTAAGACTATATGTCGAAATTACCATATGTTTGACATCCAATAGCCAATGATTAATAAATCAATGTGCTCTAATGGTGTCGTTAAACAAAACAAACTTTAATTATTAGAAAATGTAAACATTATTATTATTGAGAATTAATTTGTTGTAAAAGAACCTTGATACAAAACTCTCTCTGTTTGAGAAGATATTTTGTGTATAGCTTTATTATGTACTGTTACAGATCAGTTTTGACTTTCATACCGATTTACTCATTTTTCACAAAGTTATAGCCCTAGATCTTTTACAATGCGAACATGTGTTGGGCCTGGTAGGGAACATGTATTGCTTTAGCAGTACTCTCAGAATGCTTGTTAGAAAATTTAAACATTATTGTCATGGAGAATCGATTTGGTGTGAAGAAACCTTGATCCAAAACTGTCTCTGCTTGTGACAAAACTGCGGCTCATTCCTAATTTGGTGTCTACATTAATTCATTATGTATGTACCTGCAGGCCTTTTCGTCCTAAGTAATGACTTAACTACATAACCTGGGAGTAATGGCTGTATTTCCTGACCGTGGGTTGTGTGACTGGGCAGACTGTCGGTTAATAATAACACCATGGCTGCAGAGTTTGCTGGTCCACTCTCTTGATTATGTGCCACACTACATGTAGGTAATTACCGCACTATCCCATCTAATGGTCAACATTCTGTGTCCATCATCAGTAGGTCAGTCAGACAGTGTTTTCTTGTTTTCATTCTGGCCACCGGTCCATCAATCCATATATTCATCCATCTGGCCATCCATCTGTTCATCCATGCATTAATCCATCCATCCATCCATCCATATATTCATCTATATATTCATCGATCCATCTATACAACCCCCCCCCCCAATCCATCCATCCATATATTCATTGATCCATCCATACATCCACCCACCCATCCATCCATCCATCCATCCATCCATCCATTCTTTCATCCGTCCATTCTTTCATCCATATATTTATCCACCCATCCATTGAACCATTCATCCATCCAACCAACCATTCATCAATCACCCATCCATCTGTCTATCTAGCCATCTATTCATCTATTCATCCATCCATCTATATCCAATATAAATGTTTGTGTTGCCTTCTTTCAAAACAAGTTGTGTCCCCACACCCCTTAATCTATTAGTTCAGTAGACAAAGTATGTAGTATCCACTGATTATGCAAATGAGCTTATTGCAAAAGTTTAGATGGTAAGTGTTCATCAGATTTCAAAGGTCGAGTTTACTTATTAAAGTAGGTGAGTATGTTAAGTAATTGATAAACAATATCTAAGCTGTAATATAATATATAAAACCTAATCAGCACTGAAGTTATAATATCCAAGGAAAGTTACCAGTTGCTTGCTTATTTTGTCACTAGAAAATAAGTTATCCACCTAAAATCTTAAGTGCATGAGAAAATGAGTAATAAAAAGTGTCTTTTTGCAAGTGCTCCACAGCTGGTGTGACAAGGGCCATATGTACTATCCTATCTGTGAGACTCAGATTTAGATTGCACCAAAGTCAAGATGATAAACATTGTGCCCAAAATATGTCTGTCCAAAATCTTCACACCTATATTGTCTACTAACATACTAAACTGAATTTTTTTTGCATTGAAACCACTGAAATGTTAAATGTAATTAGATTAAAACAATTTGAAATTAATTTTTGAACACACACACACACACACACACACACACACACACACACACACACACACACACACACACACACACACACACACACACACACACACACACACACACACACACACACACACACACACACACACACAGAGCAGCAGCAGCTGTTAATAACACTAGTGGACTAAAGGTAGTTCTAAACCAAATAACTTCTGGCTGGGTCAAAGTTTAAGGTGCATGCAACTTTTGATAGAGCAGTTAATATGACAAATCCAGTAATGGTTGATAAATGTGAGTGTGTTGGTTGTAAACAAATTAGTTTTATCTGGTCAAAAAAATTTATGCAATTTTATTTCATCTAGTACCACTGTGTCAAATAACCTTGTGCTTGAAACGTATGGGATAACTAAAAAACAAAAAGTACTAAAATTTTGTGTGGAACTAGGGTAGACATAGAAATGAGCAGCTTGACCCCCAATTTTTTCTGATTCACTTTAAGGGTGAGGGGTGGTAGTATTTATAGCCGTGGCGTTTATGTTGATTGATATGCTACAGGTAGGAGTTTTAGCCACATATTTTACTATTGTCGTCTATGATTTGGTAGTATACACCCTATAAAGACATTGCTGTGGTCTGAAGAGACAAAAAATAGCTCACGGAGTGACTGCAGCGAGTTTCCTTTCTCACTATATTGTCCTTAGACATACCATGTAACCATAAATTGCCACTTTTAACCAATTTAGCTTTCTGCTCACCACCAATAATCAACTTCATGTTTTAAATGAAAAAAAAAATCACAAACCTGGCACGGAAAATTATCTCTAGGCACAAACCTTGTATTACTGCATTATCTAAGCTGAACGTAAACATTAACAAGGAAAGATCTTTGGCTATTGGATGTCAAACATTTGGTAATTCTGACTCATAGTCAACAGAGGAAACCTGCTACATTTTGTCCTAATGCACCCCATATGTTTTAAAGATAGTACTAAACCAAATAACTTAAGTTAACACCACAAGTCCTGTGATTGGTGATAAATGTGGGCAAAAAATGTATGCAATTTATTTCACATAGTACTACTGTACTACTAATGCTTGAAACCATTGGGCTATTTCTCGTTCCAGCCAGTGCTCCACAACTGGTGTAACAAAGGCCGTGGTATGTACTATCCTGTCTGTGGGATGGTGCATATAAAAGATCCCTTGCTGTTAATTGAAAAGAGTAGCCAATGAAGTGGCGACAGCAGGTTTTCTTTCTCAATACCTGCGTGGTCCTTAACCATATTTTGACGCCATATAACCGTAAATAAAATGTGTTGAGTGTGTCGTTAAATAAAACATTTCCTTCCTTCCTATGAGAGAAAACATTGTTATGTTCTGTTAAAGAAATCTCTTGCTGACTGAAAGATCACAGTCTCTGGGACATGGCTGTTGTATATGCTGTGTGTTAACTGCATCAATATGTCCAGTTTTCTATAAAGGTCACTTTATCCACACTAGTACAAAGCTGTATAATATATACTGACTTCCAAAAGAAAATTTACATTGATAAAAAAGTTGAATATTGTTGCTAATCAAAAAGAACCAATTTAGAAATTCATCTTACAAATACATTGCATGTATCACGAAGCGCATTGTGATGTTTAGATGTTGAACTTCATGATACTTTCATATCCCACCGTACCGTTTGGTTGTTTTCTATAATACAATTTCAAAACTTGTAAAGTTTCTTTTGGATGTCAGTATATAAAATGAGTTTTGCAGTCATGCTGTTGGTGGGTGTGGCTGAGGACAATGAATCAGTGTTGGTAATTGCTGTATTAAATGAGTTTTAAAAGTTTTTGTATTACAGTGGGTGAGGTGGAGGGTGCCTGGAGATAAGTCTAGTGTTAATGATGGGGGGTGGGGTGGGGGGTGGGGTGGAGGATGATCTGGAAATGATATTGTACTACCGTATTCAGTGATTACTTGTTTCACAGTGATTGAGAGGAGGAGTGGAGCTGGAGACAAGAAACCAGCCAGCAATATATATTGAAGAAAATCACATTCTTTCATCATCCATCCTTTTAGAATCTTCTCAATCTGCAGTCAGTCAGTCAGTCATTCATTCATTCAGTCATTCAGTCAGTCTGTCAGTCAGTCTGTCTGTCTCTGTCTCTCTCTCTGTGTCTGTCTCTGTCTGTATGTCTGTCTCTCTCTCTCTCTCTCTCTCTCTCTCTCTCTCTCTCTCTCTCTCTCTCTCTCTCTCTCTCTCTCTCTCTCTCTCTCTCTCTCTCTCTGCCTCTCAGTTTGTGTGTGCCTGTCTATCTGCATTGCACCTTACTTTTATTTATAATCTACAATATAATATGCAAGCCTGTGTTAACAGTTTCCCCATCATTCTGACCGGTTCTCCTCTTTCCATGTGTACTGCTGAGTGCTTTGTTTGTACCTATCTGATGCTACATTTAGTAAGGATCTTTTGTGCTCCGGTCCAGTCGAGTGCTGTACACACATCATGCTAGATATCTACATGGCAGTTGTATTTTGCATCATTTCAGTCTTTTATTCGTTATGGTTTTCAAATTTGTTATAAACAACACTTCTTTTTTCTCTCTATATATTGAACTCCATCAGTGCTCGAGAAAGTGTTCGACCTATTGGCTAGTTCGACCTATTGGCTAGTACGACCTAACCATTCTATTAACATTGTGTAAGTGTAATTCGGGACTTCGTGTTTGGTTCAAGTGTTGCAGTGCATTCGACCCTTCCGAGTTTAACCCAACAAGATTCTACTCTGTGTGTGTGTGTGTGTGTGTGTATATATATATATATATATATATATATATATATATATATATATATATATATATATATATATATGTAAATATATATATATTATATGTAAATATAAAATATGTAATTTGTTTTTTGCTAATGACCATAATTGGTAACAAGTGAAAGCATTCAGTGTCATGTAAAGGTTCTTAATATAAATATGGGCAGGTGTTTAATAAAGTTCTTAAGCTGTGAGTATTATGTTACTGAAAGTAATTAGCAGGTGTTAATACTGTTACAACAGTGTCACTATTAATATCATCTAAATATACTTACCTTGATATTTGTATCGTATTGTACTCTTCTCCACAGATCTGTACACTGATTTTACATAATTGTATAAATAATATTTCCATATGCTTACCTTTTCTGATACCCATTAACCGATGTGTATTTTTGTGCTGGGATGTCGTTAAACATAAAGCGCCGAATTTACGAAGCCTGTTTTTCTTAAACGCAGGTGTTTAACCATTGAAAATACATGTAGTTACATGTGTATAAGTCATAAACAGGCTTTCTAAATTTGTCCCTAATACATTCATTCATTCATTCATTTCATTTCATTTCATTTCATTTCATTCATTCATTCATTCATTCATTCATTCTTTCATTTCATTTCAATTCAATTCAATTCAATTCAATTCAATTTCAATTTCAATTCAATTCAATTCAATTCAATTCAATTCAATTCAATTCAATTCAATTCAATTCAATTCAATTCAATTCAATTCAATTCAATTCAATTCAATTCAATTCAATTCAATTCAATTCAATTCAATTCAATTCAATTCAATTCAATTCAATTCAATTCAATTCAATTCAATTCAATTCAATTCAATTCAATTCATTTCAATTCATTCATTCATTCATTTATTCATTCATTTCAATTCATTTCATTTCATTTCAATTCATTCATTCATAATTGGTCACATTCATGTCAGATGTGTATACTGGAATTTTAGTTTTTTTTAAATTCCTTTAGTTGGACTTAATTATCTTTGTTTGACACCCAATCGGTGGGCCCATTGGGCTATTTCTTGTTCCTGCCAGTGCACCACGACTGGTATATCAAAGGCTGTGGTATATACTACCCTGTCTGTGGGATGGTGCATATAAAAGATCCCTTGCTGCCAATCTAAAAAAGTAGCCCATGAAGTGGCGACAGCGGGTTGGTTTCCTCTCTCAATATCTGTGTGGTCCTTAACCATATGTCTAATGCCATATAACGGTAAATAAAATGTGTTGAGTGCGTCTTTAAATAAAACATTTCTTTCTTTGTTTGACACCCAATAGCCGATATATTTTTGGGTGTTGTCATGTCATCAGTGTTTTTTCTAGCTTGTTTACACATGGTGTGGCATCATGCCTCCTCAATAGTATAGTGTCATCTTGCCTTAACCAGCGCCATTCTGCACTGAGATTAAACAAGCCTTTTTTGTTTTTTAATAATTAATGCTAAAATTGCCTTTATAAAACACTCAGAAAATGTATTAATTATTAATATACACCTGTTATATATTTTGTCATTCATTTATTAAAGCAAGTACATTAATTACGTTTATTGCCATTCCATTTTAATTTCTTACGATAAAAAAAAAGCTGTAATTTTAATATGAGGCTAATGTGTGAAAAAAAATCTATAATGGCTGAGTCCATGATTTTAAAAACAGTTTAATTTTGAAAATGTATATTCAAATGAACCCATTCTTGTTTCTCCTGTTTTATCTTTATTTTGCAACATAAGGATGCCTTTTATTGTGCACATCCAAATAATAAATGTTATTCAGGAACTCAAAACTGTTGTTTCAAAATTCCAAAAGTGCTGAAGGGTGGTCAATATAATATAAACATTTCTGGGGGAGGCCTCATATCCCCCCCCCCCTCCCCTATCGTGGACTTCACACCACACTTCAGGTTATTTGAGCATATGTGCAGTGATAAACAGTGGTGATAAATGTCATACGGCTCGTATATTATAACCCCCACCCCTTAAAAAAACACTGAGATGTGCCTGTATAATTTGCACATCTTCATGTCATAACAGCACCAAATAAAAAAATATGTGTGGTTTTGGTTATTTAACGACGCCACTAGAGCACATTGATTTTTTATCTTATCATCGGTTATTGGACGTCAAACATATGGTCATTCTGACACTGTTTTGAGAGGAAACCCGCTGTCGCCACATAGGCTACTCTTTTTACGACAGGCAGCAAGGGATCTTTTATTTGCGCTTCCCACAGGCAGGATAGCACAAACCATGGCCTTTGTTGAACCAGTTATGGATCACTGGTCGGTGCAAGTGGTTTACACCTACCCATTGAGCCTTGCGGAGCACTCACTCAGGGTTTGGAGTCGGTATCTGGATTAAAAATCCCATGCCTCAACTGGGATCCAAACCCAGTACCTACCAGCCTGTAGACTGATGGCCTGCCACGACGCCACCGAGGCCGGTCTTTAAAAAAAAGAAGAAGTAAAGTAACATTTCAAACAAGTGCCCCGTCCTCTCACTGTTTTGAAAATCAGTACTGGTAGGTGCGAAAATGGCTTCTTTTTTTTACTTGGCCTGACATATAGAGATATATACGTAGATGCTTTTTTTACTTGGCCTTACAGTTGCATATAAATATATAGATTTAAAAAAAAAAAATTGGAACTCTATCTTCATTGTACTGTGAGAATGTCAGTAGAAGAATACTGACAAATTCTCCATATACTTGTGATAACCAATAGTTGATACTTATGTTAATTTTTAACTGTTGTTAAATGTTCATTTATTCACTCACTATTTGTTTGATCATCCATCCATGCGCGGTCTGGGATCTGGGATCGATCCACGTTAGTGGGCCCATTGGGCTATTACTTGTCACAGCCAGTGCACCACTACTGGTATATCAAAGGCCGTGGTATGTGCTATCCTGTCTGTGGGATGGTGCATATAAACAATCCCTTGCTACTAATGGAAAAATGTAGCGGGTTTCCTCTCTAAGACTATCAAAATGACCGTATGTTTGACATCCAATAGTCGATGATTAATAAATCAATGGGCTCTAGTGATGTCGTTAAACAAAACAATTTTTTTTGGTTCATTCATTCATTCATCTGTCCATCTATCCGGGGCAGGATTTATCTCAGTGTGTTGAGTGCTTGCTTGTGTCGCAAGATTGAACCACCTCAGTGGATTCATTCAGCTAATTGTTTTTTCTCTCGTTCCAACCAATACACCACAACTAGTCAAAGAAAGAAATGTTTTATTTAACGACGCACTCAACACATTTTATTTATGGTTATATGGCGTCAGACATATGGTTAAGGACCACACAGATTTTGAGAGGAAACCCGCTGTCGCCACTACATGGGCTACTCTTCTGAGTGTTTGGGAAAGGTAAAAGTAAAGTTTGTTTTATTTAACCTTTAGACTACTGGATTAATTTTTAACAAAAACCACGTTGAGTGGGTACAAGTTTATAATTTTTACTCACATATATTCACTTAAATGTTTCATAAATACATGAAATAAAGTTGCCAAAAATCCCATGCCTCAACTGGGATCCGAACCCAGTACCTACCAGCCTGTAGACCGATGGCCTACCACGACGCCACCGAAGCAGGTCCCACAACTAGTCAAAGGCTATGGTATGTGCTTTCCTGACTGTGGGAAAGTGCATATAAAAGATGCCTTGCTGCATTAGGAAAAATGTAGTGTGTTTCCTCTGATGATTAAATGTCAGAATTACCATATGTTTGACATCCAATAGCCGATGATTAATTAATCAATGTACTCTAGTGGTGTTGTTAAACAAAAAAACCTATCCATCCATCCATCCATCCATCCATCCATCCATCCATGCATCCATGCATGCATCCATCCATCTATTTATTTATTTGTCCATCCATCCATTCTTCCATCCATCCATCCATCCATCCATTCATCATGCATGCATCCATTCTTCCATACATCCATCCATCCATCCATCCATCCATCCATCCATCCATCCATCCATCCATTCATTCATCATCAATCCATGCATCCAGACCGGCCTCGGTGGCATCGTGGTTAGGCCATCGGTCTACAGGCTGGTAGGTACTGAGTTCGGATCCCAGTCGAGGCATGGGATTTTTAATCCAGATACCGACTCCAAACCCTGAGCGAGTGCTCCACAAGGCTCAATGGGTAGGTGTAAACCACGTGCACCAACCAGTGATCCATAACTGGTTCAACAAAGGCCATGGTTTGTGCTATCCTGCCTGTGGGAAGTGCAAATAAAAGATCCCTTGCTGCTGTTGTAAAAGAGTAGCCTATGTGGCGACAGCGGGTTTCCTCTAAAAAAACTGTCAGAATGACCATATGTTTGACATCCAATAGTCGATGATAAGATAAAAAATCAATGTGCTCTAGTGGCGTCGTTAAATAAAACAAAGTTTACTTTACTTTTACAATCCATCCATCCATCCATCCATCCATCCATCCATCCACCCATCCGAACCCATCCACCCACCCACCTACCCATCCATCCATCCATCCATCCATCCATCCATCCATCTATTCATTTTCTCACCCACTCTCTCTTTCCGTATACTTGCAGGACATGATATTGCGGAGGACGTGAAGTTGAGTGTCTTCCAGATGCATGATGAGAGCTTTGAGCTGCTGCAGACGACCGACTTCCACTACCACGTGGACACGGCGTACCACATGGCTCAGTTCCTGCTTGACAGCGTGTACAACAGCCACGCCCTCGACAACCTTGAACTGATCCGCACAGACCAGTTCGACCTGGCCAACGAAATCCTGTCCACCTTAGACGTCCGACTCAGTCTGGCTCTCAGACACATTCCCCTGCACCCTGCCTGGCATCTGCTGGGATGGGATGCCCGTAAGTGACCCATTTCCATTGCCGTTAAAGGGCCGTGCTCAGTTTTAAAAGGGATTTTATTCAGATCCCAGTGGCCATTTATAATGGGATTGGGAAAATTAATAGGAGTAAATCATACTTGGGATATATTTTCAGGCCACTGAATAATGTAGGACATCACTTTTAAATTAATTTATTAGAACAGACATAATTATATATATATATATATATATATATATATATGTATCCCAATAAAACTAGGGCAAGACATAGCCCAGTGGTACAGCGCTCGCTAAATGCACGGTCGGTGTGGGATCGATCCCCATTGGTGGGCCCATTGGGCTATTTCTCTTTCCAGCCAGTGCACCACGACTGGTATATCAAAGGCTGTGGTATGTACTACCCTGTCTGTGGGATGGTGCATATAAAAGATCCTGTGCTGCTAATCAAAAAGAGTAGCCCATGAAGTGGCGACAGCAGGATTCCTCTCTCAATATCTGTGTGGTCCTTAACCATATGTCTGATGCCATATAACCGTAAAATACAATGTGTTGAGTGCGTCGTTAAATAAAACATTTCCTTTTTTCCAATAAAACTAAAGGAATTCAAAGTGGATAATTTTAAATAAATTGAGAAAAAGTAAATGAGTAACTTCTTTTGTTGTTCAGTGTGTTGCCATGTTTGTAATACCCTGTAGTTCAGAAAACGGTGGAATAACACTCGCTTTCCTTCTGTGTGTTAAAACGGAAAACAATCCATCTTGAGTGATATACATCAGTAACTCTAGTTCAAGGTTGCAATGACACGTGACCTTCGACTGTAAACAAATTCATTTGGATAATCTTTTCTAAATGTAACCGAAAATGTTTATCATTTGGTGCAGAGCAATTACTGTTAATCAGTAGATGGTAGCGAGCACAAAATGTCTGCGAATTTAGCGAATGCTAATATTTCACGATGCTAAATTTAACAAGACATACAAGAGACTGTTCCGAAAAATATTTTAAGCCATTGTTTTGTTGGCGATTAACTGAACACAAAACAATGGTGTACATGCTATGAATTAAACTGTAAATATAGCAGACAATGACAATAATTAGTTATCATGCACATTACTGCGATTATCTGCTAAATTTAATTCTCTGTACGCTGCATAACATTTAAATATATCAAGTATTCTATCAGCCGATCCTACAATTTAAACTTAATTATAAAAAATTTTTAATGTCTGATAATGCTGACTTTGCCAGGGCATGAACGTAATGATAGCACCAACGGCAATTGCCGACATTGAGATATAAACTGCTGTGGGTCATGAGCATGTCTGATGGCACTTTTGTGCCACTGAATAAAAATGACTGCCATTGGTAAAACTCCCCAATGACAGCAAAATTAATATATCTGGCGTACATTATCTGCCAGTATTTTATTTTTGTACATTTGAAATATGTTTATATGCAACAAATAATCTTTTAGTTATATTTCCTGCAAAAGTCACTTTTAAAAGAATTGCCGTAGGCACTCTCAAAATTGCCATCGGTAGGCCATTTCAACCACAGCAATTGTTTTTTAAAATTTGAAGTTCCAGCTAGTTCTCAAAATTAACTGACAGAAACAAATGCTAAATAGATCTTGACTGTTATTTTTTTTATTCTTACACATCCATTCGTGAGAACATCATTTGTTATTTTTGATAACACATACTTGTTAACACACATGTGTGTTAACATTTTAAAGACATACAACTGGCTGCTCCTAGGTGATGATCAGGTCACCAATGCCATACATTCAATGAAAAACACCCCCAGTCGAATCGATCTCTCTGTGACATACAAGATAACCTGAAATTGACTTGTCTGTGATGCACAAGTTAACTATAAGCGCAAGGGCCATAAATAGCTTTTCTTTTGAAATGGCTTTCGCTTGTTAGATACGTTTTATAATGACTAGTTGTAAGATAAATGGTATCTAAGGGCTACTCATATTGTATTCTCTATTTGCATCATGTAACAGTTTGTTTTTCTTGACACTCAGATGAGGAGGACTGCCAGGGGAGAGAAACGCTGTTACACTTCACTGCACGACTTGGTCTGAACCGCGTGGCGTCGTACATCCTCGACAAACCCGGGGGTCAGGAGTGCTGTCATGTGACTAACCGGAACGGAGACCTACCAAGTGAGGTGGCGTCGCACAATGGTTTTCATGAGCTCGCAGAACGACTCGCAGGGTGAGTACCGCTACGTTAGTTAGGCTCGTTCAAACCTGACTGATAATTCAACCGACGGGGATCTATCCTAGACCGACCATGATTATGATTAGTATATCAAAGGATGTAGTATGTGCTAGAGAAACGTAGCGGGTTTCCTCTAAGAGACTATATGTCAAAATTATCAAATGTTTGACATCGAATAGCCGATGATTAATAAATCAATGTGCTCTAGTGGTGTCATTAAATAAAACCAACTTTAACTACAATGATATTTATCATGATCCGTGGTTATTACAGGCTTCTGGATTGTTATCTTACTAAATTTTGTTAGTCACCCAAATCAAAGTGATGTTTCAACTCTGATGAAAACAGCAGTTTTAACTATACATTAGCTTAACCAAACAGCAAGGATCAAAATACTGCCGTTTTGACCAGTTTTTGCTGTTCAACATCACCAAGAGCCAGGAAATATTTTTGTTTGTTGTCCTGGCAATTATTTTGTTTATATCCATATTAATTTGACTCAATCATGTTTGGATCAGTAGGTTTTAATTTGGATTGGCAGAATTTATAGCATGCCGGATCTAATATCTGGCATGAATTTTAACCATTTTCAACTCCTGAACTGATATTTCAACTTGGACGAAAACAGCACAGTTAACTTTAGACTGATATTTCAGCTCCAATAAAAACAACAGTTTTAACTGTAGACACCCTTAACCAAAACTGCTATTTCAACTTGGATGGAAACAGCCGTTTTAAACTATCAAGATATGTATATTGATTGGTATCACTAGCTAACAACATGCTGCTCACATCTAGTGCTGCAACGATAAACCAGTATACCGGTATACCGTGATAATTGATCAGCTTGATACGAACTACGGTACAGTTTTACGTATCGCAATTTTTACACACTATTTTGTCCTTGTATCTTATTTGACTTGAAATAGGCAAACAAACAAACAAAGAAAAACCTCATCATTTTATTGATTGGTGATGACAGGAAATGTAACAATAACGTCAAGCGTAGTCGGCTTACTTGTTGGCATACGAAGTGATATGTCGGTTATACCCTGGTTCTAACTTCTAAAAAAAATGTGTTAAAAGTCCAGTAAAAATAACCAGTTAACGATAATTACAAATAAATGTTTTGTTACTTACACATTATTATTCATTGTTCATTTACGTTGGAATACGGCAACGGCTATCATCTTCAAGGAAATAAATCAACAAGTGAGAATCGCACTTCGCTGTTTTTCCCTAAACTCAGAATACTTCAGCCGGTCATTCAAAACACCTTGGTCAATAACCTCTGATTTGGTCGATCTGCCGAATATTGCGACTCAGTACGTATATTTCTGTGTCAAGTGAGCAGCAACGGAAAAGCCTGATAGTAAGGATTTCCGAATGTGACAATTTATAAATAGTTTGACACTGTCACACCGGTGTTCTAGTAGACTAGTATTGTGTTAAAAAATGAAAATATGGCCTAAAACATTTAGTCTGACAGCTGAAACTAATAAAGATCATTAAAAAGTTTATGCCTTCTACTTTCATTAAAAAAACCAGCCAATAAATATTAAATTTAAATAATATCATTTATATTGCAATACATATTGCAATACGGTTTCTTATATCGTAATATATCGCAATACGGTTTTGAACGATACAACCGTATCGTTGCACTCCTACTCACATCTAGATATAGAGATTATTATATGAGCTTGTGTGTTGTACTGATTTTACGAAACGAGTGTCAGGAGTTTTGTATTGCCCGAGTAAGAGCGAGGGTAATACATGAATCCTGACACAAGTTTTGTAAAATCAGTACGACTCACACGCAAGTGTAATAATTTCTTTATTATCCATATTATTATTGTTGTTTTCTTTATGAATAACAAGACCCAACTCAAAATGTTTCAGCCACAACTAGAAGGAGACGATGAATTGACATCATATTTCAAATGCACAGTCTGAGCTAGGACTGGAGAAGCAACGTCATGTTATGACGTCACTTCCCAAAATTATGTCATTACACTTGTTATTACACGTCTGCTTCGTATAATTATTATTAACTCGGTTATGTTGAACCATGTGGATAATAACACTTGTTATTACACGTATGTTTCGTATGATTATTATTAACTTGGTTATGTTGAACCATGTGGATAATAACACTTGTTATTACACGTGTGCTTTGTGTGATTATTATTAACTCGGTTATGTTGAACCATGTGGATAATAAAGATAGGGTATATGGACTTGATGCTGGGTAAAGTATGCTCACTTTTGCCGCTGTGTGCTCACTGACAAGTGAAATTGCTCACCGATGGGTAGAATGTGCTCCCTGATGGGTAAGATTTTCTCAATGACACTCATAATTTGCTGACTAGAGGATTGAGGGGTGAGATCTAGCTAAGTCAGTAGAGCACTTGTCTGAGGTGCTTGGTTCATGGGATCGAACCTTCTCAGTGGACCCATTCTTTCAGTGTTTTTTTTTCTATCCCAACCAACGCTCCACAACTGGTATATCAAAGGACATGGTATGTTGTCCTGTCTATAGGAAAATGCATATAAAAGAGTCTGTACTACTATTGCAAAAAATGTAATGGGTTTCCTTCAAGATCATGTGTCAGAATTAAGAAATGTTTGAGATCCAAAAGCTCATGATTAATAAATGAATGTGCTCTAGTAGTGTCGTTAAACAAAACAAACTTCACATGTGGATAGGATGGGAGAATCTGCTCTGTTCACTTGCATTTGTCTTTGCTAGACACTCAATAGCCAATGGTTTTGTCTGGGTTTTTTTTTTTTGTGCTGGGGTGTTGTTAAATATTCATTCAATCACACTTGTATGATTTGTGGGCGAGATGTAGACCAGTGGTAAAGCACTCGCTTGATATGCGGTTGGTTTGGATAGATAGATAACAATTTAACGTGTCCATATACCACTAGGGTTTCGAACACGCCCATCCAGAGTCCGACCTCCGATAAGGGTGTATACTACCAAATCAAATCTCATAGACGACAATAGTAACATATGTGGCTAAAACTCCTACCTGCAGCGTATCAATCGACATAAACGCCATGGATATAAATACTACCACCTCTCACACTTAAGTGAATCAGAAAAAATTGGGGGTCAAGCTGCTCGTTTCTGAGATAACGGATAGCGTCTATGACTACCCTAGTTTTGCACAAAATTCGAGTACTTTTTTTTACAGGTACCCCATACATGTTTCAAGCACAAGGCTACTTAACACACTGGTACTATATGAAATAAAATTGCATTTTTTTTTTTACCCAGATGAAACTATTATTTTTTACAACCAACACACTCACATTTATAACCAATCACAGGACTTGTGGCGTTCACTTCTCTATCAAAAGTTGGGTGCACCTCGAACTTTGACCCAGCCGGAAGTTATTTGGTCTAGTACTACCATAAGATCGGTGGCCTGACTCGGGATGAGGGGAGGATAGAGTTGAAAATGGGCAGAATTTTTAAAATAGCTATTAGTAAAAAAGTTAATAGAATTAAAAAAATAAAAATAAATAAAGTTACAAGCCAAAAATAAAAAGAATTGACTGCTCGGCCGAATATTTATATAATTTGGAGCGTTTTAGATGGACAGTCCAAAAATAAATAAGAGAAAGAAGAGAGGATCGGACTATTTAATAATATTTAAAAAAAGAGAATAATTTTGACATATAATTTTGAACGGAGGTCTAAAAGTTTAAAGTCCGATCTAAATGGTCCGGTCCCGGGGGGGGGGGGGGGGGGGGGGGGCGTGTGAGTTTAAGTTTAAGGTGGGCGGAATTTGGAATACGAATTTAGTAGTTAGGTCAAAGACCTAAAGCCAAAATGAGCTCATTCATACAACTCATGTCTGGACAAACATTTAAGTCCAAAGAACAAAATTAGACTGCTCGACCGAAAGGGTTTTAAAGTGATTTGAGCAATTTAGACGGGCTGCCAAAATAAAGTGCGTCGGACTGTTTACCAAAAAAAAACGAAAAAAAAAAAAAAAAAAAAAAAAAAAAAGTCCAACTAAGCCCTTGGAACGGTTGGCGACTACGGGGACGAGATGAAGTGCTTGGCGTTGAACTGTGGCACCAGTTTCCTCCAACGGTGGGCTAGCAAGGTCTTAGCTAGCTCGACGTAATGGGCACCGGCGATGATCTTCAGTACTCTGTGGATGGTGTAGTTGTCCATGTCTTCGAAGAGTATTCCCTGTCTGTAGAGATCATCTCGGCGCGACGTCACCACAAGTCCAAACTTCCCGTCTCGTAGTTCCATGGCGTGGATGGCACACTCAACTCCGTCAGGAAACTTCTTAAAGTTGCCCTCAAGAATGCCTCCCGGCAGTGAGCTGGTGTCCGAGGTGTCCCCGACCAAGTATCGAGCGTACTGGCCCTTGATCTTGGAGATGGCTAGGCTCCAGGCAGTGTCCCTGCCCCGGGCGGTCGCGGAAGGCCGGGCCTTGGCTGGCTGGTCACTACTCGGTGGGGTGATGGCCTTCCGCTTCGCAGCAGCGCCATCCATAGGGGTCTTGGCGGAGCCCCCCGGGGCTGGGGGACTCGACGCCGACCGCCTCGAAGGGGTTGGAACGGGAGACACACGCCGTGGAGTTTCGCAGATAGCTGTGTCCAACAGCGGCGTCGACTGGTCCGCTGGCTCAGTCTGTTCAGAGGTATCTGCGTCGGCTGGCACTGGTTGATCGGGTCCCGGAGGTGGGGGCGGCGACGCAGACAGGACCGCCGCTGGCGGTTGTGCCGCCAGTTTAGGTCCCCCCTGAGCCGTCCCTGGTGCAGGTTTCCTCTTCCTCCTTCCTCTTCCCTTCCTCTTCGTCGTGTTCGTTACCGCGTCGCCATATACCAAAGTCACGGTTGCCCGTGAGCCAATGTAAGCGACGCGGTACTCTAACAAAGAGCTGTAGCTTGCAATAAGTCCCCCCAGGTGGGGGGGGCAACTCGAGAGAGCAGAGCGACACGTCTTTCCTCATTGAAGGCATTGATCCCCATCAGTGGGCTGATTGGTACATCAAAGGCAGTGCTATGTGCTATCCTGTCTATGGGATGATGCATATAAAAGATCTCTTGCTGCTAATCGAAAAGAATAGCCCATGAAGTGGCGACAGCGGGTTTCCTTCCTCAATATCTGTGTGGTCTATAACCATATGTCCGATGCCATATAACCGTAAATAAAATGTGTTGAGTGCATCGTTAAATAAACCATTTCCTTGTATGATTTGTATTTTAACACTGATGTATCATCGTATCGTAAAGTTGTCACATAAAGCCTTGACCTGTCTTACACTGAGATTCCGGTTTAACAGTAATTAGTTTTGTTGTGGTAATACGTCAATGCTGCAGAGATACCGGTTTATCTGTAATCAGTTTTGTTGTGATAATACGTCTTTGTAGCATAGATACCTGGGTTGAACTGTAATTAGTTTTGTTTTGATAACATGTAGGTGCTGTACATACTGCAGTCTAGGTAGCGATTCTTGACATTTCTGTTTACTCATTACTTTGATTAGTGCGTCTGCCAGTACTGACATCTTTCCTAATGAGGAGAACTGCACAGCGATCGCAGGATCGATACCATTATATCTGATTGATGTGCACATTGAACCAGTATTAATACTTGATTGCTTGTGTAAGCACAGTTTCCTTGATAAGCTTTGCTTAAGATGGTCAAATACCGACTCACACAGTGTTGTAAGGTCAGTGATTGCTTGGTTGAAGTCTGGATGATGGTATTACAATGGCATGAGTAAACTAAGACAGGCTGACAGTGTTATAATGTTGTGAGTAGAATGGTAAAAGTCAAATGGAAAGTGTTATAATGGCATGAGTAGAATGGTAATAGTCAGACGGACAGTGTTACTTAGTCAGGAGTAAGATAGTAAAAGTCAAATGAAAAGAGTTATTATGTCGTAAGTAGAATGGTAATAGTCAGACGGACAGTGTTACATAGTCATGAGAAGAATGGTAAAAGTCTATTGGAAAGTCTTATAATGTCGTGAGTAGAATGGTAATAGTCAGACGGACAGTGTTACGGAGTCATGAGTAAGATAGTAAAAGTCAAATGGAAAGTGTTATGTTGTGAGTAGAATGGTGAAAGCCAACCGCCAGTGCTACATGGTTATGAGTAGAATGGGAAATGGCTGACTGAAGTGTTGAAGGTCATGAGTAGAAAATGTTTTATTTAACAATGCACTCAACACATTTTATTTACGGTTATATGGCATCAGACATATGTTTAAGGACCACACAGATTTTGAGAGGAAACCCGCTGTCGCCACTACAAACCATGGCCTTTGTTGAACCAGTTATGGATCACTGGTCGGTGCAAGTGTTACACCTACCCCTTGAGCCTTGCGGAGCACTCACTCAGGGTTTGGAGTCGGTATCTGGATTAAAAATCCCATGCCTCGACTGGGATTCGAACCCAGTACCTACTAGCCTGTAGACCGATGGCCTAACCACGACGCCACCGAGGCCGGTGTCATGAGTAGAATAGCAATAGTTCATGGTACAGTGTTATAAGATCATGAAGAGAATTGTAAAAAATCTGACAATGTTACAGTGTCATGACTAGAATAGTCAAAGCCAAGTCCAAGTAACTTTTATTAATATTGGTATATCCAATCAAAGGTCAGGCACATCTATCCTGTGCCCAGTCTTTAGCAAGGTCAGTGGCTGGGCGTGGATAGAAAGGTCAAAGCCAAGCAGACAGTTACAAGGTCGTGAATGAATGAATGAATGAATGAATGTTTAACGACACCCCAGCACAAAAATACACATCGGCTATTGGGTGTCACAAATGGTAAGTTACAAGGTCGTGAGTACATTTTAGAATGGTAATTCATACTGACAGTGTTACAAGGTCGTGAGTACATTTTAGAATGGTAATTCATTCTGACAGTGTTACAAGGTCACGAGTACATTGTAGAATGGTAAAAGTCAGACTGACAGTATTTCAAAGTCATGAGAAGAATGGTAAAAGTTTGACTGACGTGTTTCAAGATCTAGTAGAATGGTAAAAGTCAGACTGACAGTGTTTCAAGGTCATGAGAAGAATGGTAAAAGTTAGACTGACGGTGTTTCAAGATCTAATAGGATGGTAAACGTTAGACTGACAGTGTTTCAAGGTCTAGTAGAATGGTAAAAGTCAGACTGACAGTGTTTCAAGGTCTAGTAGGATGGTAAACGTTAGACTGACAGTGTTTCAAGGTCTAGTAGAATGGTAAACGTCAGACTGACAGTATTTCAAGGTCGAATATAATGATAAAAGTCAGACTGACAGTGTTACAAAGTCACGAGTAGATGGTTAAAGCAGACTGACATTGTGATGAGCTATCTCTTGTAACAGAGTTAGAGAGAGAGGGGGAGAGGGAGGGAGGGAGTGAGGGAGACAGACAGACAGACAGACAGAGAAAGAGAAAACAGAACACAAAGATAAAAAGAAGAGGAAGGAGAAATAAAGGAGAGATATACAAAATGTACTTGTTTCCCTTTTTAAAAATAACTACTATGTTATTAGTTATTAATGCACTGTAGGGGTAGCATCTAGTAGTTATACAAACCTACATATCAATAATTTGGCAGTGCATGGACACATTTCCACTGACCATCCATCCACATAGAAACAATTTGAAGGTCACTACCAGCCCCTGCGTGTGCTGTAACCTCACCGTGGTGCAGGGGTGTAACATTCTCTTTGAGAATGGCCAATACAGCACAAAATTGAAGTTTTGAGTAAAATTTAGTATCCGTAAAATTCTGTGATATTTGTGTTTTTGCACAGTTCTTTACACTGTTTTTGTTTAAGTCTTGAATTTTTATATTGATGTTGATCATCACTTTATTTATTTGCATTACCATAGTTTGACACCCAATAGCCGATGTATTTTTCGTGCTGGGGTGTCGTTAAACATTCATTCATTTATTCATTCAGTCATTACCAGTGAATCATTTATTGAACAGCATTAAACAAAACTGCATTTCTACAAATTTAATAAATGTAAACTTGATATCTTTTTTTTGTAAAACAAAATTTAAACCAAGAAAAAAATACACCATAGCAATTTGTTGCAAAATCGGGTCTTCAGGTGTTGTCATTGACGGGAGAAAAAAAAAAATCTTGGCTTCGCATAATGTTGAATATTTTGACAGGGATTTAATTTTGTCTGCATATCTGCCAAGTAACAATAGCAACTGATCCTGGGTAACCGTGCCGCGTTGGCCTTCCGTGTTGTGAGGGAGGTTCAAATCTGATGGCCAAACTGCCACTGTTTGCTCATAACCACTGTGTTTACCAGGCTGTTGAAACAAAGGATGTAGCTGTCAAAATCGGAACGTTTTTTTAAAAGGAGCCATGGGATGCTTGGCAAGCTGCAGGGAAACGTGAAAAATGTAAGCATTATTTTAAATTGCTGCAAAATTTAAACGTTTTTTTAATTTAATTTTATTGTTGTTGGTTGTTAAAAGTGAATATTTTTTTTATTCTTTAGTGAAAAGTAACAGATGTTTTGGGAACACATATGTTTGTGGTTGGTACATGTGTATAATGATTTAACAAGGATACAGTGGTAACAGTTGACAATATGGTTCGTTGTATGTTGGAGAAGTGTGTAAGGAGATTTGTTACTTTGCAAAGATGAATGGCGATCTATATTTATCACTATGATGTCTTTAGGTCATTTGTTATAGAATGCCAACTTCTGTTCATTGTGTATGGTTTCTCTCTGTTTTTCTGTCACCAGATAAACTTCTCTCGGCTAGTCTGGCAGTGGGCTAGCCTTCCCTGTTGTTCATGTTGGTCTTACCTTTGTTTATTGGTCTCATGTTAACCAGGTAATACATGCTGTTCTTCCGGCTGGACTCTTTATATTTGCTGAAAGTTTACTGCGTTCTACTACAGCGTGTTTGTGATAGATGATTTTATTGTTGTATTATTTTCAATCCCTGATAGATGAGTTATGTTTCTTGTATTCTTGTTTGTTGAAAAGATTTTTAGCACGTGTTAGGATGTGTTAACAATGAGTTAAAAATACCGAGGTTTACAAAACATCTAGTTTACTGGCAGATGTATTATTATTTATTTATTCATTCTAATTTCATTCATATTTTCAGGGTTTTTTTGTTTGTCCAGACACTAACTTACACATGTACGTCTGTACTCTCATACCAGCCTCGGTGGCGGCGTGGTTAGGCCATCGGTCTACAGGCTGATAGGTACTGGGTTCGGATCCCAGTCAAGGCACACAAAATGCACGTGCACACACACACACACATGTTTGTTAAAGATGTAAAGTGTGGACCTGCGTCCCATACCCACAGATAGTGGACTTGCTTAGTTTTAAATATACAGTGGTGTGCTTTTGCACATGCCACTTATAGAACATCCTTAAGTAGCATGTGCATTGGCATTGAAATATGATGACTTTCACTGTGTTTACCAGACCTATCAAAGTGAGGACACACGTGTATTTTGTATGCGACTGATGTGGTAAAACTGAGGACACACCATTTGGCAATGTACATGCAGAGCGTGGACAGTTTTATGTGAGATGTGTCCAACATTTGGTAATAATATTATGATTCACTCATCTCACATTATGATAATACACACGATACACAAAAGGATACTATTGAGAGTGAGGACACGCATCATATTAACATAGGCAGACTTAGGACACACAAATATAGTTGACAATATATACACACTGAGGACATACTTTGTATTAACACAGGCAGACAGAGGATAAATGTATTCATAATACATGCACACATAGGACACACAACTCATATTAACAAAGTCAGACAGAGGACGCACACACTTACTGATTATACACACCGAGGACACACATCATATTAACAAAGTCGGACAGAGGACACACACACATACTGGTTATACACACTGAGGACACACACATCATATTTATAAAGTCAGACACAGGACGCACACACATACTGATTATACACACTGAGGACACACACATCATATTAACAAAGTCAGACAGAGGACGCACATACATACTGATTATACACACTGAGGACACACACATCATATTTACAAAGTCAGACAGAGGACGCACACACATACTGATTATACACACTGAGGACACACTTTGTATTAACACAGGCAGACAGAGGATAAATGTATTCATAATACATGCACACTGAGGACACACACATCATATTAACAAAGTCAGACAGAGGACGCACACACATACTGATTATACACACCGAGGACACACACATCATGAACGTAGGCAGAGGACACAAATACATCTGCATATAGATTTTTAGATTAATAATGCAAACACAGTGCAGACACACATTGTATTAACACATTTAGTTCTGCATTCTTTAATGGATGGCTTTCATATCTGATACACCAGCCTCGGTGGCACAGTGGTTAAGCTATCGGACATGAGGCTGGTAGGTACTGAGATCGAAACTCAGTCGAGGCATTGTATGTTTTAATATCGATATTGAGTCCGACCCAATGAGAGTGCTCCGCAAGGCTCAATGGGAAAGTGTAACTACTTACACCGACCAGTGGTTCCATAACTGGATTAACAAAGGCCTGTCTATGGGAAAGTGCATATAAAAGATCCCTTGCTGCTTATAGGAAATAGTAGCTACACTAGTTTGGTGATAGCGGGTTTCGTCTCTTCTACTAATATTAACATCTGTCCTGAACAGATGCTCAGGAAGCTGCACGATGTGCCCATGACAGCGTGCTTGAACCTTAATTGGATGTAAGCACGACAATAAGTATACACAACCATATTTGATATGTCTGCTGTTCAGTTCGAGGCACAACAACCACGCTGGCTATGAAAAAATTATGGGTTTTGACAAAAACAAGTTTTAATGTTTCAAAAGTCATTAATAAAATTAAAAAAGAAGGAAGGAAATGTATTTAACGACGCAGTCAACATATTGCATTTACAGTTATATGGCGTCAAACATATGGTTAAGGACCACACAGATATAGAGAGGAAACCCGCTGTCGCCACGTCATGGGCTACTCTTTTCGATTAGCAGCAAGGGATCTTTTATATATACCATCCCACAGACAGGATAGTACATACCACGGCCTTTGTTACATCAGTTGTGGAGCACTGGCTGGAACGGGAAATAGCCCAATGAGGCCACTGATGGGGATCGATCCTAAACCGACTGCGCATCAAGCGAGCACTTTACCACTGGGCTACGTCCCGCCCCAAAAATGAAAAAACAGAAAGCGGTCTAAAAATGTTTCTATTACTTTGCTTTGGACCATTCCTATTACATGTCAAGTGCAATTTATTCAGATATTTTCTGACGATATGTAATACTAGTATACAAAGAAGCCAATAAAATAAAAATGTCTTTTATTTGACATAATATTAATAGTTACAATTGTAAATTGTTTGTTCACTATGCGATTTTTTAAATACTTTTATATCCGTCCATAAAAACTGTATTAAAACTGGATTTGAAAACAAAGCTAAGTAATACTGTGAAGTGAAAACCTAATCAAATACTTAGTAACTATAAATGTCCCCTTGTAAACTACAGTTTATTTTTGCTGACTATGTGGTTTCGAATAAAATCCTTGACATTTTTCTAAGAACGATGTGCTAAAACTGGTTCTGAAAACAATACGTCTTCAATTTGTCTCTTTCCTGGTAACACCTTCATTGCTATATTAGTAGCGAACTGTCTCAGCACAGCTTCTGTTTCAGCAGAAGACCAAGCTACTCGTTTGTGTCTAGGCACGGATTTTGGTGACACTGAAATGTATAACATATAAATGTTAATGCATATATGTACCATACCAGATCATTGGCCTATTTAATGGGTCCTCTTATGAACATGAAAATGTCTGCTAGAGTTAACATGGAATTCCCACCTTTGTGGTTCAGTTAAATCGAGTTGGCTCATAAAATAGTGAGGTTTGGTATTCCAATCCAATATAATTTTAATTTAATTACCAAATTTAAAGAAGTAAGATCATGTTATGGTACAGTATACTAGAACTTGAAGAGTAGTCAAAGTGAGTCCATGCAAATGTGTTACATATTAAATATGGTTAGTACAGCAATGGGAATTATTTACTTATTTGCACAACAGTGAAAGTAGTATAAAGAAACAACTCTTACTGTCATTGGGTGTCTGCTCTACAATCTTTGTGATGACTGGAACCCCTAGAAACAGATAAATAATAATCAATACATGGAAATGAAAGGAAAGAAAACCAATTGCTAAAATACTTTTCGGCACCTTTTTCTTTAGGTATCTGCCAAAGTAAAACACTCGCCCACCACAAAGATAGGCTATTTCTACCACTTTCCCACAATCAGAACAGTAAACACTACAAGCATTGATGTAAAAGTCAAAGGACACTAGAGATGATGACAATATCTCAATAACAAGCTTATGCAGAGTGAATTTGCATAGCCAAAAGCTCTCCTTTATATAAGTGCTTTAAGGTGTATACATCCATATGTACTAATACCCATTTAATATGAATACAATGACCATAAATATTTAGAAAAGCTACATTTGTATATATTTAAGTTTGTTTCATTCAAAAGACAGAAAAATCCAAATTAACTTATATTGGATGAGCAAGGCTTTACAAAACAACAACAAAAAACATTTCAGTTTACGCAAAGGTTCTAGTTGTGCGTCAACACTGTTGACATCAATATTTTCAGAATCCAACTCTGGAACTCAAACTCCTGGAAAAAAAAGCTGTTAATACAATGATAAAGATATTTCAATAACATACACATCCAAATGTTCATGTTTGAGAAGTGCTTATCGTTTATTCCAGAAATCTCTATAAGGACTCATTTAACAAGTATATGGCAACAATATCTTTTATTTCATTTTAGAAAAGGAAAGGAATATGTGTGGGCAAATCAAGTAGATGATACTTCTATGAAGCTAAAAGGGTATAGTTTGTGCCACAACAAACTTTGAAATGATATTGCGTGTTTTAGCATTTACATGTGGCAGTATCTTCATTCCATTGGTCAATTGATTTTTTTTTTAAATGTGCAAGGTTAAAATTGACCTTTGTGCAGATCCAAGACAAAAGTCTTTGTTTCAGACTCAAGAGATAAAAATAATAATATTTCAATTTACCCAGAGGTTCTTGCTGTGTGTCAGTTTTCTCATTGTTGAAATCTTCAGAATCCACAACCAGTTCTGTTAAATGAAAACCAGCATGTATCATTTTAAAAATATAACACATGGCTTCATTAATTAAATACAAAAATAGGGAATGGCATTTTGTGGTTAATTAAATATAGTATTATTTGAAGAGAAATAGTATAGATATTTAGTAGATATTTACTATGCAGAGGTAGAATTTCCATGAAACTGTTACTGAATATTCTTTCATTCTGGATAGAAAGTCTGCAGGCCGAAATCATAATAATATTTAAGATGGCAAAAATAAACATCTTACCCATATTAACATATCAGTATAACATACGTTTGTAGATCACATATATAGATTATAGGCTGATTTCACTTATTCATTATTTTGCTGACCTTTCTCAGTTTCTGTGTAAAAAACAGAAGTATCTTCTACTAGTTTTAGCCAGCCCAACTATTAGCCAAATATTTTAGGATCAAAACTATTTCAAGTCCTGCTATAAAATGTCACCATAAAATGTATATACTTGTATTGCCTTTAAAGCAATAATAGGTGAAATATTTTGAATATTTAAGTGGCATTTAAAAATGGTGTTTTATGATGTTGATGTCTGCTCAACGTATGCGTTGACACTTAATAAAACTTGCACTAATAGCATGAAACTATTAGTTTACATAATAAACACGCATGTTGACATTGTAGGAATTAGAACACGATTATTGTGAATGTTGTTCAATTATTTTCACATTAATTATTAAAAAAACCCCACAAAAAACTTACCATACTTACTTCTTCCATGTCCTCGTAGCATGGCGCTTTTTGTACTTGACGCGCATGCGCAATCATGTCCGCTCAGGCAATACGCACGGTAACGCAGCACCAAGGACATTGCAGGCTGGAAGTTCACACACAACAATCAGGACAGTATACACACATATACACAAAAATCGCATGAAACCCCCATTGTGTGGACTATCAATAAAATCAACATAGACCAAGATAGAACACCATTTGTAACAATGTAAAAGTCATTTTAATTGAAATCGGACCGTGGGCGTCCACGGATTGCACCAGGTCCTCACTTCGTGGGTGTGTTTTCTAACGATGTCCACGGTCTACACCATTCACATACACACACACACACACACACACACACACACACACACACAAACACACACAGATGTGCACACACACACCACAGACACACATACAAACACTCACTTAAATATTACATGCTCACATACTCACTCATTCACTGACTGATATATTCATTCACCCAATCATCCAACCGACCCACCCACTATTTGGATCTTACTTTACCCCAGTCCTCTCTCCTGATTACATGGCAAACAAGATAACACGAAGACCTGCACACACAAAGTGTCTCACGAGGTCAAGACTTTGTCATTTTCTTCAGTGGATGCTGATAATCCTATTTAATTTACTGGGATCCTCTTTAATTCTATCGTGAGGGAATTCTTCATCATAGCATTTCTGATCTGTCGGTGAGTTCATCATTGAGTTGCCGTCATTATATAGCTCTGTGGTTATAACGAAAGCCTCTTCCACAATTATTATATCAGACATGTGGGAGGCAGTTATTAATGACATCACTCACCACTTGCAAAATTGTATAAACCGGGTTGCTTTCATGTGCATTTAAAAACAAGTCAGCATACCCACTACACAAATAATGTTATCGTGTGTTTGTTTATTTGTTTTTTCATTTAAAAAAACAAAATTTTTACAGTTTGTTATTTTATGTCATCGGGGGTTTTTTTGGTGTAAAAATCTGACTGTGGCACTTGCAGAAGTTCTGTGTTACCATAGTACTTACAGTGTATAATTACTGTACGTAATTCAATTTAATTTGTGCAGCCTGCTACACCTTTTTTTATAGTAGATAATACATGACGATGTGAATCACAAAAAAAAGCAACTAATTAATTGAGTTAAAAAAGCAACTAATTAATGCCAAAGAGGCGAATTCTTTTTCATAAATTCACATGGACTGCTTACCCAGCATCATCCATTGTTTACCAAATGTAGAATGTCATTGAATAAAACATTTGACCACTGTCAGTTGGTTTAAAAATAAATGTTGTTCACAGCTGTCACAACAGCCAAGGATGTTTCCAGAGGGTATATAAAATGAGGTAAATCCCATACCCTTATAATTGCAATGACATGCATTTACAAAAGGTTAAACAGTAGTGTAAATATTCCTGTATGCTTTCCAGAGAATGTCAAAATAAACCTCCACTTGTTTTATACAGCAGAAATCCCCTTGATCAGCGTAAAACTTGTTGGAAGGAAATTGTGGAAAATGTAACTACTGTTTCCCTCATCACCATCGAACATAATAGTTTATAGTACCACAATCCTGTCCTATATATAGTAGCACAATCCTCTCCTGTCAAACATAGTGGTATATAGTAATACAATCTTGTTCTGGGGGAGGGGGGAGTACTAATAAAGATTATTTGCTGTAGTTTTGTAGGAATGGCCATGGGGCAGCAACATGATTCTACTTTCATAATACCCATATATTATCATTAAACAAACATTCCTATCGTTTATTGTCCCTTGTCCTGTGTACTGCTTTACCTAGCTTGCATAGAATCTAATTTGCCAAATTTGAGGCCTGTGTTACCAAACCTTAGACAGATGATCTTCCACCAACATTAGACAGATCTCATTCAAAACCTTAGACAGAAGATCTTGGACCTCCCACTAAACCTTAGACAGAAGATCTTAGACCTCCCACCAAACCTAAGACAGAAGATCTCCCACAGCTGGATTGTGCTCCCATCATACATCTCTTGGTGGAAATTCAAAAGAAAGACTTGTTGTATTTGGGATGATGATAATTAAATCCCTTCTGATGATCATCCAGCATTAATCTGATTGGTAATTGCCTGCATTTTTGTATTTACCAAACTACCCTAGCCCTGAGCAGACATCGCTTAGTTGTTGCTGATTACACATGCAGCAGATTGTGTTACACAGGTTAAATATGTAGGTCTGTACACTTGCGGTTGTTATGGAATATTTAATCACTTCAGTCTACTGCATGTGGACAAAGTATCAGTGCGACACATTCAAGGGCCGGGATATAGCTCAGTCGGTTGATTACTCGCCTGAGGTGCTGTGTCGCAGGATCAAACCATCTCGGTGGATCCTTTCAACTGATTGTGGGTTTTTTAAAAATCTAATTCCAACTAGTGTACCATGACTGGTCAAAGGCTGTGGTATGTGCTTTCCTGTCTGTGAGAAAGTACATATAAAAGATCCCTTGCTGCTAATGGAAAAATGTAGCAGGTTTCCTCTCTAAGAATATATGTCAGAATTACCAAATGTTCGACATCTAATAGCTTGTAATTAATTAATCAGTGTGCTCTTGTGATGTCGTTTAACAAAAGCAAACTTTTTTAACTGACACATGCCACTTGTTACATCTGGTTAAATGTACTGGAGAAATCAAACTCTTATTAACAAAACATCCAAAGGTATGTGTACATGTGTATACCATTCAAGTTGTTCTCTTTGTTTTTTTGGTATGGTTATTAATCCATCACCTGTTCTATTTCTTTCATGTTTTATCTTCTTAAATGTTATTGTTATGGATATTGATCCATCACTTGTAACAGGTGGTTAACTGTACTACAGAAATCAAAATTTTAGAAGCAAAACATCTAAAGGTACGTGTACATTTGTAATCTATTATATTTCTTTTATTGTTTGTCTTGGTAAATGTTGTTATAATGGATATTTATACATCGTCTATAACAGGTGGTTAAATGTACTAGAGAAATCAAAACCTTAGTAGCAGAACATCCAAAAGTAGGTGTACATGTTTGTTGTATTCTATTTCTTCTTGTATTTTTGTCATGTTAAATGTTATTGTTACGGATACTAATCCATCATCTGTAATAGGTGGTTAACAGTACTAGAAAAATAAAACTGTTAGTAGCAAAACATCCAAAGATGCGTGTATGTGTAAATGTGTATTCTATTCTTTTTTATTTCTTCTGTTTTGTTTGTCTTGTTGTTAAATGTTACTGTTATGGATATTGATCCATCACTTGTAACAGTTACAGCAGGCCATCAGAATCTCAGTAGTAAAACATTCAAAGGCATATGTACATGTGTATTCTATTTCTTCTGAGGGCGTGACATAGCTCAGAGGTAAAGCGCTCACCTGATTCGCGGTCGGTTTAGGATCGATCCCTGTCGGTGGCCCCATTGGGCTATTTCTCATTCCAGCCAGTGCTCCACAACTGGTGTAACAAAGGCTGTGGTATGTACTATCCTGTCTGTGGGATGGTGCATATAAAAGATCCCTTGCTGCTAATCGAAAAGAGTGGCCCATGAAGTGGCGACAGCGGGTTCCTCTCTATATCTGTGTGGTCCTTAACCATATGTCTGATGCCATATAACTGTAAATAAAATGTGTTGAGTGAGTCGTTAAATAATACATTTCCTTCTTTCCTTCTATTTCTTCTTTTATTGTTTTTGTTTTTGTTAAATATTATTGTTATGGATATTAATCTATCACCTGTAATATAGGTGGTTAACTGTTCTAAAGAAATTATAATCTTAGTAGCGAAACATTCAAAGGTATGTATACATGCAGACCTTGCTTTTGAAGGTGTGCAGGTGCAATTGTGCTCATACAGCGCACATACTTTCAATCTGACGAGTGTGAAAAACAGCACACGGTACACTCAACAAACGGCGCACGTAAAATAGATGGGTATATTTATTTCCACTGTTTACAAAAATCAACAGTTTTCATAGCTCATTTAATAATAATTAACTGATAGGAAGGTCCTTTTATTAAAACAATACAAATTTAAAACAGTGGCTTCCATGCAGTCGTTAAACTGGTATTTCTCTTTGTTGAATAAATCAGGAAAATACTGGTTTAATAGACAAATTTGTAGACGTACCAGTCAAAATCCAATCGGAGCTACACTGCCTATTTTATTTATTTTGGAGAGTGATTTTTCACTCGCCTTAGCATATTGAGGTGTGCGATTTTCCACTTGCCTACAATTTTCAAAAACCAAGTACTGTACATGTGTATACTATTCTATATATGTTTTATTTTTGTCTTGTTAAATGTTATTGTTATGGATCCATCACCTGTAACAGGTGCCTTACACACTGTCTCTGTCTCTGTCTCTCTGTCTCTCTGTCTCTGTATCTGTCTCTGTCTCTCTCTCTCTCTCTCTCTCTCTCTCTCTCTCTCTCTCTCTCTCTCTCTCTCTCTGTGTGTGTCTCTTTGTCTCTCCTCTCCTCTCTGTCTGTCTCTCCCTCTCTCTCTCTCTCTCTCTCTCTCTCTCTCTCTCTCTCTCTCTCTCTCTCTCTCTCTCTCTCTCTCTCTCTCTCTCTCTCTCTCTCTCTCTCTCTCTCTCTCTCTCTCACACACACACACACACACACACACACACACACACATTCCCCATAGCCCTGAAGCATCCTGCTGTATTTTGATTGGTGAATAAAAGTAATAAAATATAAAAGTAATAAAACCAAACTTGTAATGACACTTGTTTCATATCACTGTGACCTACTTGCATATAATGCAGTTAGCATTTGACAGACGGTGACATAAACAACACATAATGATGGTGCAGGGTTGTAAGTAATAAATTACTTGCCTCAACTCTCGATACTATTTAAAAATTCTTCAAAGTTTGTAAATAGATGTATATTATGTACTAGGCATCAGGGTGTCTGCAAGTGTGAAAATGTTAGAAATTAATGGATACATTTTTACCAGTTTTATATATATATATATATACACACACACACACACACATGTCCACAGTAATATGACGTCATCATGATTAGCACAAATTAGTTTGACATCACGCATTTTAACTAAATCATAAATCTTTGAAAACGTTACGCTCAGGTAGACAGGTCTTGTTGGCTTGTAAGTAAATGACCCATCCACAGCAACACATTACCTAGAGACCTTGCAAACTTGCATACCATTATTAACCGGGTTAATACACTAAAATTATCACATGGGCTTATGACATGGATATGATGAGTAAGTTATAGGATAAATATGCATGACATCAAACTAATTTGTGCTAATCATGATGACATCATATTACCGAAGTTGATGACTTTAGTCTGTGATTTACTAAAAATTTAATTAAAATGTTATTTTAGAAGTGCTATAGGATAAATAGAATTCGCTACTCGTGTTTTTTAATATGGAAAATATCAACCTCGTCTAGTTAATTGGTATTCGTCTCGGTAGAGCTTCGACAAATACCGATTAACATAGACAATTTTATCTGCCAAAGACTAAATGCTGTAAACACTTTGCATGAAAATTAGCACTTGGCTAATTTGGCACTGGACAGGGTGAGCTTTGTATTTGATACCTTCCCTGGAATTATTTTCTGCCGGAAAGCCTGGGCGTCAGTTTTGTTAAGTACTGTAAAGTGATTTGGAGACATTCTAATGGAGTTTATGTGCCACAGAACAAACTGGTTCCTGTGCTCCACACATTTGATGCAGATGTTACACTGGATATATATGTGAGGTTAAAAACCAGCTTTGTTTGCAGACCACTGGCAATGTGTAGTACATGTAGTTATATATAGGTCATTGTATGTTATCCTGTAAAAAGAAATCTCTTTCGAATATGGTCAAATTAATGTGTTTTAATGTTCGGTGATATCAAATTTTAAAATATGATGAGGAAGAAGGTAAATTTTTCAGTTTCACTTAAAAGGTATTTAATATTACTAAAATGTAAACAGTGATAGAAATGTTCACTAAAGTGCTGTCGGAAATAGAATAAAAATGATTTTCGTGGATTGTTTCTTACATATTAAACAGACGTGAATATTTTGTAAATATCTATTTAATGATAGTCTACCTAATTTAGTATTTACTTGTTTTGGCTCTCATTGATGTACAAGTTGGTGTTTACTCTTGAAATTCAAAAGAAATATGTTAGTAAACTGGTGATTTGTGCTCTTTATTGGAACAGACTATAAAAAAATTGATCCACATACATGTATGTCAATTTCATTGCTGTTACAATATGTGAGGGACCGTTTCTGATGATGGTTTACCCCTATTCCTCTCCAAAACTAAATATTTGTACACATTTATAAGTAACTTCTGAGCAGAACTGTCAAGAACCATTTTGAGTTTGTGATCTATTAAACTGGTATTAAAGGTGCTATCTCAAAGTTGCATAATGACAGCTATTGCAAATCATATTTTTATTAAATTTTGCTTTAACATTTAAAGTCTACACCTTTAACTATATGCCCATCAATGATTATAGGAAATAATTTTATCTGCTAGTAGAAAATACATTTTTATTAGAGAATCTTTATCACAAACAGATGCTTGCATATAACTATGATATTGCACCTTTAAGTGGTTGTAAGATTGTGTAAATTTCTAATGTACTTATATTGAATTTATATTCACTAAATATGCTGGTCATAATTAATAATTTATGCTGCAATTCAAAATAATCAGTTAGCTTGCAGTTTTAAATTAAAAGTTTGTTTAAGGGTAAATGAAATTGACACATATCATCAAAATGTGTTATAGTCTGTTCCAATAAAGGTCACAAATCTCCTGTTTACTGACATCTTTATTTTAATTTCAAGAGTAAACACCACCTTGTACATCAATGAGAGCCCAAACAAGTAAATGCTAAATTAGGTAGAGTATCATTAAATAGGTATTTACAAAATATTTACTAGTCCGTTTACTATGAAAGAAATAATTGACGAAAATCATTTTTATTCTATTTATGACACTACTTTAGTCCACCAGAAAAGTACATTTAGAAATCTACTTGTCTGTCAATATTTTCACTTGTCCAAATAAGTAGTTTGTTTTATTTAAGTACAAGGTTGATGTTTTTGAGTACTCAAAATGAAATTGCTTTGAACATTTTCACTTGTCCGCTAGATAACCATTGGAGGTACATTTTGCTTGTCAGAACATATTTTCACTTGTCAGGACAAATGGACAATTAAGTGCTTATTTTGAACACTGTTATGAAAAAAACCCTCATAAATATTGCAGATAGTTAAGTTGGCTTGAATATTATTAATATAGATATAAATCATAAATGGCAGTTGGTTTGTTTTGTTTAGTGCAGAAGTCCAGTTATATGTTTGAATCCAGTGCCAGGTCAGCTGGAATCTTGTTTGATCACTGGGTCTGCCTGTCTCCTGTTTATTTAATTTATTATAACAATATGCGGGCTGATATTGTCAAATATTTCATACTCGTTGTTCCACCATGGATGATACAAACGTAACAAAGACTTGCTTCTCGTGAAGCTGTGGACGGCTAATCCTTTGAAAACAATTCTCCAGTATAGCTGGAGATGAAGTCAAACAAGTCACCGATGGTTATGACGATGTTTTTCCACATCTCTTGTTGGCTCTGTAGTCTTTGTGTTCCAAGTTAACAGAACATTCCTGGCTTCTCAACTTGCTGCATGACGGACATGTTGGGCATATCATGAACCCAGAGTCAATGTCATTGTCTGCCATTTCAGAACTGGGAATTTTTTTTTTTTTTTTTTTTTTTTTCATTATCAACTGAATCTATTTAATTAAAAAATTGCTTAGCAACAACTGTTTAATGGTTTATAATTGTGTACAGATATCCGAAAGGAGCATGTGGCAAATAACAGTGCAATACTGAACAAAATGTTCCAAGCTGAACACAGCTTTGGACTGCCTTATGCAGAGAATGTGGACTTGAATATGCTAATGCTTTTGTTATTGAGATTTAATTTTTACCTAGATTGGTGTAACTACAAATGCTGTAATCCCTAAATTGTACAGTTTCCTATGCATTTAGATTTGACAGTTATTTCTTTGTTAGATGACAAATGTGGAGGATGTAAAAACCTGTACAGAAATGGGGAAAACAAAAGTTAAGTGAAATTATCTCCCCATAATTGGGAGTGGGACGTAGTGCAGTCGGTTTAGGATCAATCCCTATATGTTGACCTGTGTATGCATCTATGTACCATTGCATCCCATTTAACTAACACTATATATATTGACCTGTGTATACATCTATGTACCATTGCATCCCATTTAACTAACACTTTAACTATTGACCTGTGTATGCACCCATGTACCATTGCATCCCATTTAACTAACACTCTATATGTTCATCTTGTTGAGGTAATTCAATAGAGTAATGACTAATCTGATCTCTGGATTGCTTAGCTTCATTTAATGTGACAGTAAATTTGTCCTTTATTTGCGGGAACCAGCCTCTGGAAACGTGACGTGATTTCAAATAGGTCTTTATCACTGCATGGTGACATTGATTACACTGTAGTTCTGTGAATAGCTCTAGTTGCTGGATTGCTGGAGTACTTTTTGAGATAACAGTTGGGGAGTTTGATTTATTACATGGTGGAAAAACAATTAAGTATTGACAGTTGTAGGTGGGGGTGGTGGAAGTTGGGGGGGGGGGGGGAGGATTGTTACTCACTTGTTCGTACTTATTTTATAGCAGTTTGAGGGTTTCATGTGACTGAAGAAAGAACAAGTATTGATAATTGTACAGGCCCGTAGGAACTGAGAAGTGGGGTGCCTGTGCCCCCCACTCAGTTTAAAATATTTGTTTTTCATCCTGCTCTAAAAATAAAGATAAAATTCAGGCTTGTGCCTCCCCCTCTTGAAACTGATCTCCCCTTCACTGTTTACTGGAGATTGTGCCCTCCCTCTCTCTCCTCCCCCCCCCCCCCCCCACACTCCAGATATTGTTCATACTGGCCTGTTGTGTGTTTGTTTTATTTTTGTTTTGTTTACAAATAATCATTTGTTACTCTCCTGTTTGACACTTATTAGTTCATAAGAATGTATTAATAGTGTGTGTGAATTACACTTAACAGTGGTGTTCCCCAAGTGAAGGTGATAGATGCTTCCCCATGCAGTTCTGTCATGTAAGTGATTTATTGATTGGCTAATAGGAAATAGAAGTCAGGCACTGATTGGTAGACAGAGTATGGACTCAGGTGGGCCTATTGTGAACAGGAAATTGATTTGCTGGGCTCATGAGCACTGAATATGTTGGTGCCAGCCTGTGTAGTAATCATAGCAGGCACTAATCAAGTGATAGATATTTAATCAAGTGATAGATATCAATGATGTAAGTATAAATATATATTCACATACTTTGGTGTCAGTGTGGGCAGGTTTTTAATGTAGTATATTCTGTGAATTTGCATTGCCGTGCAAGTTAATGTTGTCCTGTCTGGGGCTAGTGGATTTGTCGAATCTTGACTTGGTGGATATTAAAGATCTCTTTCTGATCTTTTTTTTTCTCAGTAGGTGTAACCTCTATGGTGACAGAGGGTTTCCTTTCTGTTTGTCTCTGTTGGATACCAAACATTTGGTAATTCTGACATATTGTCTTAGAGAGGAAACCTGCAACATTTTCCCATTGGGAATTGGGAAATTGTTCAATGCGCACATTCAGAGCAAGCTGTTGTAGCGCATGCCTGTCCTGGGCACAAGTACCAGCCTCAGCCTCAGCCGTTTCCTCCATCCAGGACAGGAAAGGGTTGGGGTGGGTGAAGGAGGGACCACCTGCACTGACACGTGCAAGGGAGGGCCAGCAGTCCAACCGTTGTTGGTAACAGGTGGGGGGTGGTATGGTGCTATGTAATTTGGAATGTCCCGTAGGATTAAGCCAAAGGGAAACGAGTGCGCATTTTGATGAAGGAAGTTTGGTGCAGTTTTGATGGTCGTTCTAAAGAATAAAAGATAGGGAGCTAGTAGCAAAGGATCTTTTATATGCACCATCCCACAGATAGGATTGCACATACTAGTCGTGGTGCACTGGCTGGATCGAGTAATAGTCCAGTGGGTCCACCGACGGGAACGCAAAGTTGAAGTTGGTTACATGATGAATGTTTACATTTTAAAATTAACAGTTGCTAAGTATTCAAAAAAAAATTATGAACTAATTTTGTTCACTTGAAAAACACTATATCATTTGCAAAATCAATTTGTTCAAAATATTTTTGCAGTGTTTATTGTTTGAAAATCGATGATGAGCAAAAGGCGGCTCCTAAAATGATTGAGTGCAGTTGCTCTCGATATAAAATTTACTTTAATTTTGAATAAGATATATATTAGCGATATCAGCACTTGATTAAGCGAGCATTTTATTGAAAGCATTTATTTAATAGAAATGTTTACAATGTAGCTTTAACTTTAAAACATTTCCTATGATTAAATAAGCTAAAACTATATTCTTATCCTGAATGTTTCAAAGATCCCTTACTTCTAATTTTTTATTTTTTTATTTTATTATAAAAATTTTTTTATAGGAGTAGTCTATGTAGTGGTATTAGATTTCTCCTCTCCCAAGACGAAATTTCAAAATCATCATAATGCTCGATACCAAATAGCCATAGTTTAAAATGTTAAAGATCTGTTTATTTCTTTTCTATTCTTTGAATCTTTGAAGTTAATAGTAATATCAGTGGAATGATTATTGTGTAATTGTCCTCTATTTTTTTTAAATGGATTGAAAAAAGCTACATGTATATGTTTGACACCAAATGGTCATGGTTTAAAATGTGCTGAAGTGTTGTTAAACAAACATTCCTTTGCTTTCCAAATCAAGTGTCAAAATAACCAAATGTTAAGACATCCAATAGCCATAGTTTAAATCATATTGACGTGTCATTAAAGAAACATTCCTTTCCTTTCCAAACCAAGTGTAAAAATAACCAAATGTTAAGACATCCAATAGCCATAGTTTAAATCATACTGACGTATCATTAAAGAAACATTCCTTTCCTTTCCAAATCAAGTGTCAAAATAACCAAATGTTAAGACACCCAATAGCTGTACTTTAAATCATATTGATGTATCATTAAAGAAACATTCCTTTCCTTTCCAAACCAAGTGTCAAAATAACCAAATGTTAAGATATCCAATTGCTGTACTTTAAAACGTATTGATGTGTTGTTAAACAAACATTCCTGTCCTTTC
Source organism: Gigantopelta aegis (assembly GCF_016097555.1). NCBI lineage: Eukaryota > Metazoa > Mollusca > Gastropoda > Neomphalida > Peltospiridae > Gigantopelta > Gigantopelta aegis. The sequence goes on along the minus strand of NC_054700.1, from coordinate 36,054,225 downwards.
TGTTCGTTTTTTTAAATGAGCCTTTCTTCATTATTTTATAACTATACGCAATCTGTGAACGACACTGCTGTCATACTGGTGTACAGACTGCGTACGCGTGCTGTAACCGGGCACGTTTCGCGGCAGTTCAGTTCCGTAGATTGGAAATCAATGCTGATCACTTCATCAGTGGAGAGATTTGCCTGCCATAGCAAGCCAGCAACAGCAGCACAGTTTGTTATTTACGCCTCCAAACTCAATCTCACTGATTTTAATTTGCCCTGATTGTCTGTCCCAGCCAGTGTTAGTGTGGGACCTGGGTTTTCGTAATCAAATGTTTTTCTGTCTCCGTTTTGTGCCAAAACATCATGAATACCTGCGGATACTGGTAGATAAAGATAAGCGACCAGTACGACTTATAACTTAATTCTATAAAGGTGAGAGATTTGTTGTGTGTAAAATATGTGATCTTTACTTTGATAACCGTCGGAGTATTGGTTGTGTCATGATTTGTCTAAACTATGGACACTTACGGTTGTAACTGTGAAGTGCTGTTCAAAGAAATATTTTCAGAAATATTTGCAAGTATTGTAGATGTTAGAGGTTTACATATAAAAGGTTCTGACAACCATTTGGTTTATTGGTTGTATCATGATTTGTCTTAACTATGGACACTTATGGTTGTAAATTTTATTTAAGTGTATTATAGATGTCAGAGGTTCACATATTAAAAAAGTAAAGTTTCTGCATGAAAAAGGTTTAAAGGTTTTACTTGTTTTCAGGTTTGCTTTATAAAATTTGGGATTTTATCAATATTTATATATAAAAGTTTGTTTTTTTGTGGTGTTTTTTTACATAATTATAAAAAAAAAACATTGAATGGGTTTGTTGAAGGTGTTTGTTTTTTGTTTTTTTTGTTTTTTTAAAGTTTATGTGTAAATGATTTCAGAATTTTGCAAACAAAAGATTTCAGGCCTTTATCATTTTATGTAGAATGAGATTTCAGCGCTTTACATTTTATGTTTTATTTGTAAAAAAATTCTTTTTCCATTTAAAAGGTTTAAGGTTTTACTTAAATGTTTTAAGGGTTTGAGCTTAAGTGTTTTACTAAAATTGAATTTAGGGGTTTACATGTAAAAGATTTAGGATTTTTAGATATAAAAAGATTTTTAGAAAAAACATGATTACTTTAACATTAAAGATGTAATTTATCTTTAAATTTCATTTGGCCAATTATAATTTGAATTTGGCAACATGTTTCCTGCTCAAATTCACAAGTTGCTATCAATTTGAGAGGAGTATATCTTGAACCCGGCTATATAGTGTGTTAAACAAACTTTATTTCCTTTCCTTTATTCTGAAGCACTAAAAGCAAAGATATGTATCATAAGTATGATATACCCACATATCGCCTGGGCACTGAACCATATTTAGTATTAACTTTTTATCTCATATTGGGGTGGGACGTAGCTCAGTCGTAAATCAGTTGCCTGATGCACGATCAGTCTAAGATCGATCTCTGTTTATCGGTCCATTGGACTATTTCTTGATCCAGCCAATGCTCCACAGCATGTGTGATAAAATCCATCGTATGTATGTTCTTGTCTGTGGGATGGTGCATATAAAAGATCCCATGCTGCTAATAAAAAAAGTGTAGCCCATGGAGTGACAGCAGCAGGTTTCCTCTCATTATCTCTGTGGTCCTTAACCATATGTATGGTGAATGTGTCTTTAAATAAAACTTTCTCTGTCTGTCTGTCTGTCTGTCTGTCTGTCTGTCTGTCTGTCTGTCTGTCTGTCTGTCTGTCTGTCTGTCTTTCTTTCTTTATCTCCGATAATGCCTGTTTATGTATGTCCTGTATTATATTGTAATCTCTGTTCTGTAGAGTGATCAAGCCATCCTATTTGTACACATTAATGTGTCTGTTGTCTTAATAAACACTTAGTGTGGATGTTCTTCAACAGCTGAGTGGTTTTCATGGTCCACTGAGAACATTCTCACACAATACACACTGTTTAAATCAAACATCACGTCCACGTGTATCACTGATGTAGGGTTAACGAACTGGTCCGCCGGATAGTTCTCACATAATTGGTGGCATGCTATATGTGGGTTGAGCAGAGATAGTGTTACAACATTTACTCAAATAATAGCCAGCCTGCAGTACATAGATTGAGTTGAACCAGAGATAGTGTTACAACATTTACTCAAATAATTGATGGCCTGCTCTGTGTGGATTGACCAGAGACAGTGTTACAACATTTACTCAAGTAATTGATGGCCCACTGTACATAGATTGAGTTCAACCAGAAATAGTTTTTGTACATTGATTGACCATAAATGGTGTTACAACATTTACTCAAATAATTGATGTGTTGTTGTATATGGATTAAGCACAGATAGTGTTACAACATTTACTCAAATGATTGATGGCCTGTTGTTCATGGATTAACCAGAGAAGATTTTACAACATTTACTCAAATAATTGATGGCCTGCTGTACATAGATTGAACAGAGATAGTGGTACAACAGTTACTCAAATGTTTGATGACCTGGTGTACCTACATTAAGCTGGACTACAAATAGTGTTACAACATTTACTCAAATAATTGATGGCCTACTGTACATTGATTGCCCAGAGATAATGTTACAACATTTACTCAAATGATTGATAGCCAACTGTACACTTGATTATTAGCAATGATAGTGTTACAACATTTACTCAAATAATAGATTGCCAGGTATATGCTTGACTAGAGATAGTGTTATAATATTTACTCAAATAATTGATGGTGTACTGTATGTGGATTGAACAGAGATATTTGTTACAACATTTACTCAAATAATTGATGGCCTGCTCTACATAGATTGAACAGAGATAGTGGTACAACAGTTACTCAACTGTTTGATAACCTGGTGTACCTACACTGAGCTGGACTACAGATAGTGTTACAACATTTACTCAAATAATTGATGGCCTACTGTACATTGATTGCCCAGAGATAATGTTACAACATTTACTCAAATGATTGATAGCCAGCTGTACACTTGATTATTAGCAATGGTAGTGTCACAACATTTACTCAAATAATAGATTGCCTGGTATATGCAGATTGACTAGAGATAGTTTTATAATATTTACTCAAATAATTGATGGCATACTATATGTGGATTGAGTAGAGATATTGTTACAACATTTACTCAAATAATTGATGCCCTGCTCTACATAGCTTGAACAGAGATAGTGGTACAACAAGTACTCAAATCTTTGATGTCCTGGTGTACCTACATTGAGCTAGACCACATATGGTATTACAACATTTACTCAAATAATTAATGGCCTGCTGTATGTGGATTGACAGCAAGAGAGTGTTACAAAATTTACTCAAATAATTGATGACCTGCTGTACATAGATTGACCAGAAATAGTGTTACAACATTTACTCAAATATCGATGGAGTTAATAGGAAAATTTCCACTGGATACTCCATAGTAGGAGCTTGTCATACCAACTCTACTGGACTAATTAGTTTCAAACTGTATGTATGATTTTATAGACATATGCTGTTTGTAGTTGGTGATTCGGAATAACATTTGCATATCCTGAGGTATGCAATTTGCATGTAAATATTTGTATGTGGTTATTCTAAATGATTAAATGGTATCATTCCCCCCATCCATTTTCAGTCTGTGATTTTTTCATACTATTATTATACAGGAAAGCAAATAATACCTTTACAACATGTTTTTCTTGTTTGATACCTGAATTACCAAATATTTGACATCCAATTAATAGCTGATGATTCATTAATCAATGTGCTCCAGTGGTGTCGTTAAACAAAACAAACTTTAATACCTGAAGTTAACATACATAAATGTGTTTATTTATAAATTTAGTTCTTAGCAATAGGAAGAGTTGGATGTGGCTCATTACTCCAGTTATACGATTGTTTTGTTTAACAACACAAACTAGCTTCTTTATTATTGTAGGCATCAAAATAAGCATTGTGTCTGGTAACCCATTTACAGGTTACCACAAAATATAGCCTGGTAACCTATATGATAGTTAGAATTGAATTCTACTTACTACTACTTTTTAACGCCCTTACATGTGTGCCAGATGATTATTTTAGTATACATGCATTTATGAATGTTCTAAAATTGTATTGGTGTATGCGAACATCGGTACGAAAAATGAAATCCAGAAGTAAATTTATCTAGTGGGCACTGCTTAAACATGGATTGCCGAAATTGCTTGCAATTGCACAAGCAAGGAACATCTGTGCAATTTGGTACGAGAAAAAAAAATACTGAAGTAAATTCATCTAGTGGACAATGCTTAAATGTGAAATGACTATAATTGCTTGCAATTGCACAAGTGCGTGCAAACATTCATGCAATTCCTTACTAGAAAATGAAACGCGGAAGTCCGAAATACATTGCCAGGTTTACGTTCGGAGACGAAAGTACTATTAATGTTGAAATTTTCTTACATGTGGTCCCATTATTGGGGGCAGGTAAAGTGCTTACTTGATATGCTGTAGGTCTATCATTGATCCCCGTCGTCGGTGGGCCACATTTGGCTATTTCTTGTTTCAGCCGGAGCTCCACAACTGGTATAACAAAGGCCAGGCGGGGTATACACTATCCCATCTGTGATATAATCCTTTGCTGCTAATCAGAAAAAGTAGCCCATTGAGTGGCGATAGCTGGTTTCCTCTCATTATTTGTGGTACTTAGCCATATTTCTAATGCAGTACAACCGTAATTAAAAAAGATATGTTGGGTGTGTTGTTAAATAAAACATTTCTTCCTTCTTCCTTATTATTAGGTGTAATCTATGTGGAAGCAGCAGATTTTTTCTTTTTCTCTGTAACAATGAAATATTGAAATAACTGTATGTGAGACACACCGCTACTGGTATATCAAAGGCAATGGTATGTGGTATCCTGTCTGTGGGATGGTGCATATTAAAGATCCCTTGCTACTAATGGACAAATGTAGCGGGTTTCCTCTCTATGACTTGTATGTTAAAATTACGAAATGAGTGACATCCAATAGCCGATGATTAATAAATCAATGTGCTCTAGCAGTGTCGTTAAACAAAACAAACTTGAACAGTTTGGAGTTTTATCACGATGCAAGACGAAACCCGTATAGAGTTACGGGTGTGTGATCGCTTTGATCCAGCCATAACTGTTTGATGTCTGTTCTCTAAAGACACCATGCACAGAATCCTTCCTTGACATCATGGCATGCTGCGATTACACGCCACTGCTATTTCATTGCTGTGATTGTCCACGTCAGTCTTGTCTTCATTAGAATCACTTTACTTTATTTACTGATATCAGATGGACTAATGGATACACTGTCATTCATATCCTGTCCCTTTGCTGTCTGATTTCTTACACTGTCAGTCTATTATATCTTAATGTTTCCACTGAAGAGATCAAACTGATACCATCCTCACTTATAACAGAAGTATACTGCTGTAAAAATTAAAATTTACAGAAAAAAGAGCTAATTACAGCATATATTGTATGTTTGGGACTTTATGCAACATACTGAGGTAATTTTATGAAGTATAATAATAACAGCAAATACAAATAGATTTTAAAACATTCATTTATTGTTTACCATATAGCTCCATACACTGTTTCAAGACAAAGTGCTTGTATAAACTATCATTTGTTCATGTTTGCCTTTATGCTGATGTGTCATTCATTCATTCATTCATTCATTCATTCATTCATTCATTCACATCGTAATTAAATTAGCAGTGCAGTATCATGTTATGTAATGGTTAAAAATGACAAAATTATAACAAATTCCATTTTTAGAATTAATAACTTTAAAATATATATTATTTTTAATAGAATAAAGAAAATGAACCTAATTTTAAGTTTCTGAAGTTAAAATGCTTAAATTCATGATTTTCCAAAGTCTTGGTTTACTTCACTCACACCAATACGGAACTTGGTTTACTTCACTCACACCAATACGGAACTTGGTTTACTCCACTCACACCAATACGGAACTTGGTTTACTTCACTCACACCAATACGGAACTTGGTTTACTCCACTCACACCAATACGGAACTTGGTTTACTCCACTCACACCAATACGGAACTTGGTTTACTCCACTCACACCAATACGGAACTTGGTTTACTCCACTCACACCAATACGGAACTTGGTTTACTTCACTCACAGCAATACGGAACTTGGTTTACTTCACTCACACCAATACGGAACTTGGTTTACTTCACTCACACCAATATGGAACTTGGTTTACTTCACTCACACCAATACTTCGCTCACACCAATACGGAACTTGGTTTACTTTGCTCACACCAATACGGAACTTGGTTTACTTCGCTCACACCATTACGGAACTTGGTTTACTTCACTCACACCATTACGGAACTTGGTTTACTTCACTCAAACCAATACGGAATTTAGTTTACTTCACTCACACCAATACGGAACTTGGTTTACTCCACTCACGCCAATACGGAACTTGGTTTACTTCACTCACGCCATTATGAAACTTGGTTTACTTCACTCACACCAACACGGAACTTTGTTTACTTCACTCACACCATTACGGAACTTGGTTTACTTCACTCACACCATTACAGAACTTGGTTTACTTCACTCAAACCAATACGGAATTTAGTTTACTTCACTCACACCAATACGGAACTTGGTTTACTTCACTCACGCCATTACGGAACTTGGTTTACTTCACTCACACCATTACGGAACTTGGTTTACTTCACTCACACCAATACGGAACTTGGTTTACTTCACTCACGCCAATACGGAACTTGGTTTACTTCACTCACGCCATTATGGAACTTGGTTTACTTCACTCACACCATTACGGAACTTGGTTTACTTCACTCAAACCAATACGGAATTTAGTTTACTTCACTCACACCAATACGGAACTTGGTTTACTTCACTCACGCCATTACGGAACTTGGTTTACTTCACTCACGCCATTATGGAACTTGGTTTACTTCACTCACGCCAATACGGAACTTGGTTACTTCACTCACGCCAATACGGAACTTGGTTTACTTCACTCACGCCATTATGGAACTTGGTTTACTTCACTCACGCCATTACGGAACTTGGTTTACTTCACTCACTCACGCCATTATGGAACTTGGTTTACTTCACTCACGCCATTATGGAACTTGGTTTACTTCACTCAACTTGGTTTACTTCACTCACACCATTATGGAACTTGGTTTACTTCACTCACACCATTACATAACTTGAACTTGGTTTACTTCACTCACACCAATACAGAACACTTCACTCACACCATTATGGAACTTGGTTTACTTCACTCACACCAACACGGAACTTTGTTTACTTCACTCACACCAACACGGAACTTGGTTTACTTCACTCACACCAATACGGAACTTGGTTTACTTCACTCACACCATTACATAACTTGGTTTACTTCACTCACCATTACGGAACTTGGTTTACTTCACTCACACCAATACAGAACTTGGTTTACTTCACTCACACCAATACGAAACTTGGTTTACTTCACTCACACCAATACGGAACTTGGTTTACTTCACTCATGCCATTATGGAACTTGGTTTACTTCACTCACGCCATTATGGAACTTGGTTTACTTCACTCACACCAACACGGAACTTTGTTTACTTCACTCACACCAACACGGAACTTTGTTTACTTCACTCACACCAACACGGAACTTTGTTTACTTCACTCACACCAATACGGAACTTGGTTTACTTCACTCACACCATTACATAACTTGGTTTACTTCACTCACCATTACGGAACTTGGTTTACTTCACTCACACCAATACAGAACTTGGTTTACTTCACTCACACCAATACGAAACTTGGTTTACTTCACTCACACCAATACGGAACTTGGTTTACTTCATTCACACCAGTACTGAACATCAGATGTTGACATGAAAACAAATTGAGGGAAGTACATGATTAATTGCTCCCTTAACTTAAATTATGGGGAGCCAATTAAGATATTATACTGATACTATATAAATTCACATTCTAAGGGGAGCTAAAAGCCACTCTCCTTAAACTATAGTCTCATGGAGTTGATGGGAAGTGAGAGTGATAGCTCCCTGTAAACGGCGAGGTCTGGAACCTGGATGTATAAAAACTGTGTTTTAATTAACTGTGCTGTGCCAGCGTGTGGTAACTGGATTATCACCTGTGTGTATTGATTGGGGCGTAGTCCCGTGGAATACTGTGGCATTGTACACTGTGTTTGTTCTGTTGTAGAGGGACAACAGCTGGTACGGCTATTGTCTCGGTCCACTGTCATGATGAAGTTGGCCAACTCGACGGTTCCATTGTAATTTCCCCAACTTACAATGCACTCAAATGAACCAATAATCAGTCATAGAAGTCATTTATGGTGAAAATCGAGGTATAAGTGTTCAGACTAGCAACTGCACAGTTGTAGAAGTCGTGAGAGCAGAAAGATGGCCAACTTTGTTGTGGCAGTTGGTAGTCTGACACTAGCATTATGCCTAAATAAAAAAAATGCCAGCGACATTGCCTAGAAAAAGGGTTTAGTACTAATTTTATTCTGATATTTCTTTCTTATATCTTGTTTGGGTTTTTTATTGTGCAATAGTCACTATTCATACAATTCACAAAAAATGTAAAAATATTTTGAATTTGACTTTTTAATATTGAAATAGAATCAGGTCAAAAGGATGCAGTAAAACCTTTATAAGCAAGATCATCATGGGACCTAAATATTTAGTTGGTTTGGAGAGGGATTCAGGCTGTTAAGTACAAATTTGTTTCATATACCATACACAAATTAAGGAAGAATTTACTAAGTTGTGACTTATCGTGACTTATCATCATCATCATCATCATCATCATCATCACCACCATCACCATCTTCATCATCATCGTCTTCATCACCATCATCTTCATAGTCTTCATCATCATCATCATCATCATCATCATCATTACCACCATCACCATCTTCATCATCATCGTCTTCATCATCACCATCATCTTCATCGTCTTCATCATCATCATCATCATCTTGTATTATAATTATATGGGTTGCACCCATTGTATTATTATCTTGTTAATTATTATACACTTTGTCGTATCATCATGTTATCACATTGTACTAACATATGAGACAATAATGCTTGTGATCTACATATGAGACAGTAATGCTTGTGATCTACATATGAGACAGTAATGCTTGTGATCTACATATGAGACAGTAATGCTTGTGATCTACATATGAGACAGTAATGCTTGTGATCTACATATGAGACAATAATGCTTGTGATCTACATATGTATCTACATGTATATTTAGTGAGGGGCACGATTTAGCTCAGTCAGTTGAGCGCTCGATCACCTGAGGTACTTACGTCACAGGATCGAACCACAGGTTTTCTCTGATGACTACAAGTCAGAATTACCAAATGTTTGACATTCAGTAGCCAATGATTAATTAATAAATGTGCTCTAGTGGTGTTGTATAACAAAACAAAACTTTTAACTATATTTTTAATAAACAGTCCCCTGTGAACAAAAAATACTTGCAAATTCGAGTGTTTTACTCGCTGTGTAGAGCCTTGGTGTAAGGCAGTGACTAAGGCTGCCTGTTTTCAATTTCTATACTCTGGGGATAATAAATATTTTTAAAAACAGAAGAAAATCATTTACTGATTTCTCTCTTTAACATTACACAGATAAAAATGATTTCACTTTGTTATTTAATAAATCATTAACTTTCTTTCTTTTTTCCCTTTAACTTTATTTTCATGTGCTGAGGAAGTATTTACTCATTTAGTTTTATCTTTATGCAGAAAATCAATTGGCCAGAATACAGACAAGGTCGTTTGTGCACAATAGTTAGACTGGTTCCCATCAATATGAAAATTGATTAATAGAGTGGGTCAGTCAATTCTGAGACTGCAGGTTATATTTGGTAATTTCCTCCAGTAATGTGTTGCACAGACTGCAACAAATGTTGGATGAACTTTATTGTTTGAAGAACCCAATTAAGGGCGGCCATTATTAAATGTTGTGAACTAATGTCTCTAATTTTCTCAGAAAATAATGTATATTAATAGGAAGTTAATATTCTCCATTTAAATGAAATAGACTTTATATCAAGACCATTAGAGAGAAACAGGGTCAAGTGACAGAGAGAGATCAAGAGAGAGAGAGAGAGAGAGAGAGACAGAAAGAGAGAGATCGAGAGAGAGAAAGATCAAGAGAGAGAGAGAGGGAGCAAGAGAGAGAAATAGAGAGAGAGAAATAGATAAAAAAGAGAGGAGAGAGAGAAAGAGAGAGGGAGAGAGAGAGAGAGAAAGAGAGATTTATCATGTGCAGTTTATATTCAATTGAGATACAGATGGAGTTTGACTTCCATGGTCTCTTGAACCCATTAGTTGTTAATCTGAGCGTACCTGTCAATTGTCGGGAGTTGGGGAAATTAGAATGCAACCCTCGAGTTGGCCAACTTCGTGGTAACAGCTGACATAAATTCCACAGCTCATCTGCCTAGATTTCTAATGCTGTTGGGGTTTTTTGTTGGTTTTTTTTTTATAAATACAACAGCTTGCAGGATATTGATTATGTAAAATACACCAGTGTGTTACAAGTTACACAACACAGTTTTACTGAATTTGAGCATCGGTTTTACATATCTAACAGTCTGAAAACTGTCCCAGAGGTTTATCAAATTTCTCGTAAGTCTTTGCATGGATTAACTGAATTGGAATAAATAATCAGGTTTGATGTGATACGTGTAATTTATTACAACTTTCCATAAACAAAAAAATACAACAGTTGTTAAATGTAGCTTTACTCTGATTTATTGCGTTCATTCTCTGTAGATAAACTAAATAAACTCATATTTCTAAATTTAAATTTCCTGATGGAATGAAATAAAGGATCACACACAGAGTAACAGTAAATAGTGACTGCAGTCAGAACCGTCAATCCATAAGTTGACCACATGACTGGCAGTCAGTTCAACCCTACTGACATTCAATTTCATATTACAACTGTAAGAAATACACACACATACATATGTACGTATATATACTAGCAGTAAATTAAATTTGGTCTACAATTCCGGGCTATCTGTCCAGGACAGTGGGTTAATTGTTAGGAGGTGATGAGAGAGAAGTGGGTGTAGTGGCCTTACACCTAACCATTCAACTATTAAACCTTGCTCTGGGTGGGAGCCGGTACCAGGATGTGATCCCAGTACCCACTGGCTTTATGTCCGATGGCTTAACAACGACACCGTGGATCTAATAAGGTCCAAGCACACAGTCCTGGACACATACCGTAGCTATATGGGCTGTCTGTCCAGGACAGTGGGAGAGAGAAGTCAGTGTAGTGGCCGTACACCTATTATTCAATTATTAAAGCTTGCTGTGGGTGGGAGCCGGTTCCAGGGTGTGAACCCAGTATCTGTCAGCTTTAAGTCCAATAACTTAACCACTACACCACCAAGGCCAGTTGCACTATCGAGGCTGGTGCTTTGTATTACAAGGAGGACAAACATTGACCTACTGTCAGTCTACAGATCTGATAAACTGATGGTTTCATTTATCAACAGTGAAGATAGAAAATGAGGAAATGTGTCATAGGGAGTGAGATATTACTGTAATGTCTAACGGTCCATAAATCAGGTTTTATCGAGTGTATCACAAGTGGTTGCATTCAACTGGTAAAACTAAACTGTTGGCTGTCCCAATTGATGGGAGATAATTAAGTTTACACTGGTGTAACATCAACAAGGAAGTTCGTGTTTTGATTGGAGTGAGTTCAGGGTTGTCACCCGTGTTTGTGTGTAAATGTTACAACTCAGGGCCGTACTTTGTCAGGGTTTTTGCCAGATAGTATGAAGGGTAAAATTACGTACCCTAAAATCTTGGAAATTAATGGATACATTTTTATAATTTTTTTTAGAAAGATTATAGTAAGAGAAACACTGTTTAAATTGTATCTAAAGTAAAAGGTTTCAAACCCAACTTAGAAGAAGCACTTATGACCTGTTTTGTTTTTATTACGTACCCTCAAATTATTTTATGACAAAAAGTCTGTTGTGGGTGAACAACCCATCACTTGTCCCCAGACGTTGGTTAAAGGGAGCTGTCATCTCACTTCCTATCACTCCCTTGGGACTAGTTCAAGGAGCGTAATATTTAGTTCTCCTTACTACCTTAGCTTGTGACTTTATATTATATCAGTTAGTGAGCCCATTGAGCTATTTCTCATTCCAGTCAGTGCACCAGAACTGGTATATCAAAGGCCATGGTATGTGCTATCCTGTCTGTGGGTGATGCATATAAAAGATCCTTTGCTACTAATGGGAAAATATAGCGGGTTTAATCTCTGAGACAGTATGTCAAATTTACCTAATGTTTCACATCAAATAGCCGATGATTAAGTAATCAGTGTGCTCTAGTTGTGTCATTAAACAAAACAAATGTTAAATTTTTATATGGCATCAATATGTTAATGCACATGTATCTGAAATGGCTGGCCATAATTTAATCATTCCTTTCATTTCTCTTCACGGCAAGTCCCTCACCCCAAAAATATGAAAAAGTTTAGTTAAAAGTGCCATTTTTTTACTGGTTGGAAAAGAACCTCAATTACTAGTACCCTTCTTTTGTTTTTATTGTTCCATGTTACTTCAGGCTAAGCACAACCCTGCAGATAGGCTAAATAGCAGCTTGAGCAATAGGAAAACAGTTAAAAAGTTAGTTTGGTTTGTGTAACACCACCACTAGGGCACATTAATTTTTGTTTTTAATCACCGGCTATTGGATGTCAAACATGGAGTCTTCAGAGAAAGCCCGTTACATTTTCCCATTAATAGCAAGGGATCTTTTGTATGCAGGACTGCTCACTATAGTCATGAGACACTTGTTGGAATGGGAAAAACCTAATGGGTCCACTGAAGAGGTTCTATCTTATGACCCAAGCACTCAAACAATAAAAACAGTGTGTATTGAATGCCGTAGTAATAAAACAGGCATGTCATTCTTCAGCTTTTTATCCAATTTCATTTTATTTAAAAAAAAAAAAAAAAAAAAAAAAAAAAAAAAAAAACATAAGAAGCATAAAATTAGTTTAGGGTGGGACAGGACATAGCCCAGTAGTAAAGAGCTCACCTGATGTGCAGTCGGTCTAGGATCAATCCCCATTGGTGGACCCATTGGGCTATTTCTCCCTCCAACCAGTGCACCACGATTGGTACATCAAAGGTTATGGTATGTGCTATCCTATCTGTGGGATGGTGCATATAAAAGATCCCTTGCTACTAATGGAAAAATATAGTGGGTTTCCTCTCTAAGACTATAAGTCAAAATTACCAAATGTTTGACATCCATTAACTAATGATTAATAAATCAATGTGCCCTAGTGGTGTCGCTAAACAAAACAAACTTTTAAACATTTAAAATTAGTTTCACAAAGTAGACTGGATTGATCTGAAAAATTACCTTTATTTATTTAACTATAGTATTATTATATAGAGTTTTCAGTTTTTTAAAGATAATTTCAACTTTTTGTCTTTTTAAATAAGTTTCACATCTCTGATAAAAACTCTTAACAGACTGAGTTGTAGCACTTGTCCTACTTGGGGTTTTTCTTTGAAAATGATTGCAGTCTTAAAGCTGTCAAATGACATTGAAAGACACTGAAATTATTATCGTTATTTATCGTGTAACTGTTTCTATTGGCAAATTATGATGACTGATTAAAGCAAAGTCATAAATATATACTAGCAGATTATGAGTGACATCACACGCATAGCTACATTACAAAATTGAGCATTGGACCTCTTAAGTCATTGTACAATGTAGCTGAAATAACAGAAATAATAGCTTTTCCCCTTAATTTTATGGACTGCATGATAAAAATAATAACTAGTTAATGGTGTCAGATATCGGCTTTATCCTGTTCAGGACAAATAGGAAATTCCACTCGGCAATCCTCACAGAAGTTCCCATTCTTACCTTCACAGGATAAAGCCGATATTCTACATCAGTAACTAGTTATTCTGTATAAGCGGGATGCGGGAACTTTTTGGCGAACTTAGGTTCGAGCACGCCTGCCCCGGATTTGGCCTCTAACACAGCCAGTGAGCAACTCTGGGGCGGGAATTCTGTATATGTCTGATTTTATGCTCAGATGGGATTATTTATAATGTAAACAAAACCAGTAATTATTATTATGCAAGTACATCCAGCCCTCTCATTTTACAGTGACAATCAGCAGTTCCGCTACAGAATGCTGTAGCAAAATTGATCTGAAACGGCATTTTTATCATTATCTGGTATCTACCTTGTTATTATTTGTACTAAATTTCCATAGCAAGGGGATCTGAATTTCAAGGGCTGTACCGGCCTCAGTGGCGTCATGGCTAGGCCATCAGTCTACAGGCTGGTAGGTACTGGTTTCGGATCCCAGTCGAGGCATGGGATTTTTAATCTATATACCGACTCCAAACCTTGAGTGAGTGTTCCGCAATGGCTCAATGGGTAGGTGTAAAACCACTTGCACCGACCAGTGATCCATAACTGGTTCAACAAAGGCCATGGTTTGTGCTATCCTGCCTGTGGGAAGCGCAAATAAAAGATCCCTTGTTGCCTGTCATAAAAGAGTAGCCTATGTGGCAACAGCGGGTTTCCTCTTAAAAAAACAATGTCGGAATGATCATATGTTTGACGTCCAATAGCCGCTGATAAGATAAAAAATCAATGTGCTCTAGTGGCGTCGTTAAATAAAACAAACTTTTTTTCTTTTTTTTCAAGGGCTGTACATCAATCTCTCCATTGGTCAAGTATGTTACTATTCCTTGATCCCCATCCCAGACAGCCCAGGATTTATATTGATGTACATGTAGCCAGGGCTTTAAATTGCATCAAAGTCGAGGTGATAGATGTTGTGCACAAAATACATAATGCCCAAAATAATCACGCCCAAACATGCTGACCTAAACAATATTTCACCTCAAAGCCACTGAAATATTACCGTAAGTGTAATTAGATTAAAATAACTTGAAATGCATTTCTGAATATTGACAACTCTACAGCAGCTGTTAATAACAGTACTGAACTAAAATGATCTTCCGATGGCCAGAAAAGACATCTAAAACCCTGTGTAGCATCAGGGAGTGTTTTGTTTTTAAAATATTGATTAGCAACAGTTTCTTGCGTGATATCACCATGCATGATTCACCTTGTCTATTGCCAGATTAGCCAGTTGCTAATTATTATACAAAGTGGCTACCACACTTAGTCATTGGTTAATGCAATTTTCTTTACATTAATCATTTTCAGTCATTTTCAAGGAACTACTTCACATACCTCAAAATTGGCTGAAACTAAAGTTGTTTTGTTCCTGTGTGAGCTCTGCCATGGTAATTTAACAAATACATATATGTACATCAGTTAACCAAATACAATTAATATTTAAATATCCACTGTATAGTAATGGGCTAATAGATTAAGCAAATGCTGTGTTTGATATTTGCAGGTACAATACACATGGTATGGTAACAAACAGTGACAAACAGGTTGTTCGAGGAAATGGTATTTTGAGGAAGAATGCTGCTGGAATTGTGACCTTGACACGACTCCTGAACATTGCTCCACAAACCACTGTCGGTGAGATAAACATCTATATTGTCTGTTCCTTCAGACCAAAGAGTATTATTGGCATTTACCCACATTAGTCATGATGAATTTTACCTGTAGAATGCAGGAGATTACATTTCAAGAAATCTTGTTTTAAAACATTTTTGGGGAGCATGCCTCCCACCCCCCCACCCCCCCACCCCGACTCCCTTAGAAGCTCAGATGTTTTGTGCCCTCAACCTGCAAGTCACTCCCCCCCCCCCCCCCCCCCCCAAGTGTTTATTTGCATTTGCCAAACCTGTCTGTTAGAGGTTAGTTGATTTCAGAGCAATAGAGTCATATTTTCATTCAAGACTCACCCTGTCCATTGCCAAATTAGTCAATTGCTCAATTCTTTACAAAGTTGCTGCAACGTTTAGCATTATTGGCTAGTAGAATTTTGTTTAAAATAGCCATTTTGTAATTTTGTTCTTGAAAAGAAATTCTCTGCATACATGTATCTGAAAATTGTGTAAAACAATATTACTGGAATGTGAGTCCTGCCTGTTCCTCTTTACAAACACCTGGGGCACAATTTATGATAGTTATTCTCTAAGTCCTCTACTGGTCCACCCAGTGGGGACTATAGGTTTTGTCCACCCAGTGGGGACTATAGGTTTTGTCCACCCAGTGGGGACTATAGGTTTTGTCCACCCAGTGGGGACTGTAGGTTTTGTCCACCCAGTGGGGACTATAGGTTTTGTCCACCCAGTGGGGACTGTAGGTTTTGTCCACCCAGTGGGGACTATAGGTTTTGTCCACCCAGTGGGGACTGTAGGTTTTGTCCACCCAGTGGGGACTATAGGTTTTGTCCACCCAGTGGGGACTATAGGTTTTGTCCGTCTGGCCATCTGTCCCACATATAGTTTTCCAGACTTTTTGTTTTGTACTGCCCGAAGATAGTGAGCTGAGATTTAGTGTATAGCTTTATCATACCGAGTTACAGATCACATTTGATTTTCATGGGGATTCAAGGTTTTATCCAAGTATTCTTTGGGTCCAAACATAGGCTTCTTCCTAAAAGAATGTGGCAGTAAAAATTCCCAATTTATGTACTAAAGATTCCCAGTTGTTTTTGTCTCTGTGTGTGTGTGTGTGTGTGTGTGTGTGTGTGTGTGTGTGTGTGTGTGTGTGTGTGTGTGTGTGTGCGAGTGTGTGTGTGTGTGTGTGTGTGTTTATCTGTGTGTGTCTGTCACATTACGGACATCTCCAGACTCACAAGATATATGTGTGTGTTGTGTGTGTGTGTGTGTTGTGTGTGTGTGTGTGTGTGTGTGTGTGTGTATATATATATATATTAATTAATTGTCAGTTCTAATGAATTAATTTAATTCAAGTATGATTTACTCCTTCTAATTTTCCCAATCCCATCAGGCATGAAACCCTGTTGAAAAATCCCCAATAAATCCCTGGGATTGGCTTATTTTTGACAAGAGTCTTGAACTTATATAGAGAGATAATGAAAATATGTATTGTTTTAGCATTTCTCTTAGAATTCTTATTTTGGATAATTGCTTGCTTCATTTTCCATCACCACCTAGCACCAAAGATGCTCAGCTTATTTCCCTTCAACAAACTCAAATTGCTCTTTTTAGAATTTTGAAACCCCCTCCCCTTAAGACAAAATATTTGATCCACCCATGGTTTAACTCGATGACCTGGTCCAATAAGACAGAGAGTGTGTGAATATTGACTTGCTTAATATTCCATCACCACCTAACTCCAAAGATACTCAGCTAATTTTCCTTCAACAAACTCAAATTGCTCTTTTTAGAATTTTGTGCCCCCCCCCCCCCCCCCCACACCTTTATAACATCTTGTAACCACCCCTCCTTTAAATCAATGACCTGATCCAATAAGACAGAGAGAGAGTGAATATTGACTTGCTTAATATTACATCACCACCTAACTCCAAAGATACTCAGCTAATTTTCCTTCAACAAACTCAAATTGCTCTTTTTAGAATTTTGAGACATTCCCCACCCTTAGACAAAATCTTGGATTCACCTATGGTTTAACTCGAAGAAAGAAATGTTTTATTTAATGACACACTCAACACATTTTATTTACGGTTATATGGCGTCAGACATAAGGTTAAGAACCATACGGATAGAGAGAGGAAACCCGCTGTTGCCACTTCATGGGTTACTCTTTTCGATTAGCAGCAAGAGGGTTCTTTTATATGCACCATCCTACAGACAGGGTGGTACATACCATGGCCTTTGATAAACCAGTCGTGGTGCACTGGCTGGATTGAGAAATAGCCCAATGGGCCAACCGAGGAGGATCGATCCCAGACCGACCGCGCATCAAGCGAGCACTGTACCACTGGGCTACGTCCCGCCCTGGTTTAACTCAATGTCCTGGTTCAATGAGACAGAGAGAGTGTGGATATTGGCTTTCTTAATATTCCATCACCACCTAGCACCAAGAAGCCAAGAGTTAACACTACCCCATACTCCTGGTGGCTGGACCCAGCAGTGATTGGCCTGTAGATGCCACTGATTACAGCTAATAGGATAAGCTGTTTCACACCAGGGACATCTCCAGGCTGTGTTGCAAGATGGACACTGTGATTCACTTACCCTACACATGTATATGTGGGTTAAGTGATATTGTATTAGACACAAAGATGTTTTCATCAAACTCGACGTTTTGGATGAAAATAAACATGTTTTGCTACTAATGAATATACCTGAAAATACAAGCTGTCATCACTGATGGTTTTAATTTTACTTTTCTTTGACATCCAATACCCATTTATTTATTTTTTTGTACTGAAGTTTGATTACACATTTGTTTGTCCGTTTTTCCATCTGTCCATCCATTCGTTAGTCCATTCATTCATTCATTCATTCATTCATTCATTCGCTTATTCTTCATATTCTTTTTACTTTCTTAGCCACATTTTCAATAAATGTTTTGGGTAACATTCATTATACTTTTTTGAAAATTACATCTTTGTGTTTGAGTATTCATATATTTAATATTCATATATTATATCAGTTCAGAAAGAATACTGAGATGTAATCGTGAATATCACAAGAAAAAATAGAATTTCATTAATTTCTTTTCAGATTTTTTTTCAGTATAACAAGCAACTAATTTCAGTTATATACTCTGCTTATCTTTACTAATTCAGTAAAAAACCCACATTTACAATGAAGTGTGTTCAAATCAGACGTTCCATTTTAATGGTGTCTGAAGTAGTTCTTGCTAGATAAATAACGCTGTTAAGTTGCACATAGACATACTTATATTTTCACAGAGGAGGATATTGAAATGCTGCAAGAAGGGGCAGTGATAATGAAGCGATGCACCAACTCCGGAGGACAACGTCCATTCGATTCTGACTGGCCACTGAACAGAGCTCCTCAACCACAAGGTATGTGATTCGCTTGTAACTTCACAACCACTAGGTACATAATTCAGATGTAACTTCACAACCACCATATATGTGATTCAGTTTTAACTTCACAACCACCATATATGTGATTCAGTTTTAACTTCACAACCACCATATATGTGATTCAGTTTTAACTTCACAACCACCATTTATGTGATTCGATTGTAACTTAACAACCACCACATGTGATTCAGATGTAACTTCACAACCACAAAGTATGTGATTCAGTTGTAACTTCACAACCATAAGGTATGCAATTCATTTGTAACTTCACAACCACAAAGGTATGTGATTCATTTGTAACTTCACAACCACAAAGTATGTGATTCAGTTGTAACTTCACAACCATAAGGTATGCAATTCATTTGTAACTTCACAACCACAAAGGTATGTGATTCATTTCTAACTTCACAACCACAAGGTAGGTTATTAATTTGTAACTTCACAACCCCAAGGCATGTGATTAATTTTTAACTTCACAACCACAAGGTATTTAATTTGTAATTCCTCAGTCAAAATAATAATGTTATATGCACTAAGACAACTGGGAACTTGCATGTCCTTCAATACTATGTCATTGGCAGTTAGAACTTGCTTGTCCTTCAATACTATGTCATTGGCAGTTAGAACTTGCTTGTCCTTTAGTACTATGTCACTGGCAATTAGAACTTGCTTATCCTTCAGTACTATGTCACTGGCAATCAGAAATTGCATGTCCTTTAATACTATGCCACTGGCAATTAGAACTTGCTTGTCCTGTAGTACTATGTCACTGACAATTAGAACTTGCTTGTCCTTCAGTACTATGTCACTGGCAGTTAGAACTTGCATGTCCTTCAGTACTGTCACTAGCAATTAGAAATTGCATGTCCTTCAGTACTATGTCACTGGCAATAGAACTTGCATGTCCTTCAATACTATATCACTGGCAATTAGAAATTTCTTGTCCTTCAATACTATATCACTGGAAATTAGAAATTACATTTCCTTCAATTATATATATATGATACTATGTCACTGGCAATTAGAAATTACATTTCCTTCAGGAAAATAATTTCTCTTGTACATAAGAATCCTTAATTCCATTACTATTCTAAGTAGAAACTCTGATCTCTGACTTGAGTATTCATCAGTACAAACTGTTTTTTGTTTATTTTTGTAGAATGTTTTAGAATTATAGGATTTGATTTTGGCGTGTGTTGTTTTTCAGACACTGGAATGTCATGTACGATGGAGGTAGAAGATACAATAGACCGGATCTTTGAGACCTGCCAGACTAATCACCAGTGTATTGAGTCACTGACCGGAGTACCAGTCTATGGTCGTCTCCACGGCGATAGTGATAGGACAAATTCCAACCCATCTCTAGATATTGATGGATCAAATCCAGATATTCCAGATCAGTTAGTGGATGGCAACAGATGGGAGAT
This sequence comes from Gigantopelta aegis, assembly GCF_016097555.1. Classification (NCBI taxonomy): domain Eukaryota; kingdom Metazoa; phylum Mollusca; class Gastropoda; order Neomphalida; family Peltospiridae; genus Gigantopelta; species Gigantopelta aegis. The sequence goes on along the minus strand of NC_054700.1, from coordinate 36,033,691 downwards.
TATGGGTAATTTTAATTTTTACTAGATATCTACAGTGACTTTAACTCATGGGTTATCCAATGTATCGTAAGGAATCTTTTTATCAAAATTTGTTTAAAAGTGTATGCTGGCCTTAATAGATTGTACATTTGTGAAATTATTGATAAATGTGAACGATCCCATGGTTCTCATCTGAGGCTATTTATTAAATGTTTTATTTTGTGAATGAATTTGACAGACCTGTACCAGTCTGATCTTATTTGTCAAGATAATACATTTTGTTTTGTTAAAGCACATAAACATACATTGATTTATTAATCATCAACTATTGGATGTCAAACATTTGGTAATTATGATATATAGTCTTAGAAAGGAAACCTGCTACATTTTGCAATTAGTATCAAGGGATCTTTTATATGCACCATCCCACAGACATGATAGCACATACCACTGACTTTGGTATACAAGTCGTAGTGGACTGGCTTGAATGAAAAAGAGCCCAATGGGCTTGCCAACAGAGTTTAATCCTAGACTGACCATGCATCAGGCGAATGCTTTACCACTGGGCTATATCCCACCCCTTGTCTAGATAATAATTTTGATTTTATATTTTTGAAAAAGGTCTTTACCTTGACATTTAAAAAATACAGGTAAAGTTAAAAAGTTGTTCTAACAAGATTTTGAATAGTGTTATTTAATATGTTATATAAAAATGTAGTATCATTTGTAAATACCTGCAGATATTTCCCCCCATTGCCAACTGTCTCACTGCATATGATTTGCCTGTGACATCTTGCATAAGGTAGATATAAATGATACCGTGCCAACTTTGACTTGTGAAGTTATGTTTAACATGCACTTCACTTGTTACGAGTTCACATATTAAATGTTAAAGATCAAGCCTAGAAGACCAGTATATAACTAGTGCAATATATGGCACTGCTAGGCACTTATATGTGACAGATAAGATAAACTCAATTTTATTGCAGCTAGATATTCCACAGTTGGAACAGTGTGCACAAAATAACCTTAAAGAAGTTAAGATACGTAGTTAGAGGTGTTTACTAACATAAAGTACAAAGTAAACTTATGATAATTACCATTAATTAAATGCATTTTCATTAATTAATGTCCATATGGTCAGTTTAACTCAGCTAACTTGAATATTATACCAGGACTTCTGGCTAGTGATATTCAGTGTAGGGCTAGGAAATCACTACTATTGCCATGCCCAATGGCTAGTGAAAAAAAGGTTGTCAAATGCTGCATTTAAGTCTAAGGGTTTTTAAACTCTATCTCCTTCTTTAGGTGACATATCAGGTTATTCATATTAGTAAAATTTTGTTTACTAGTGAATCATGGCTAGTACATTTTTTAGTCACTGATCCCATGGCTTTTGGATTTTTATATCCATTCTAGAAGCCCTGAATTATACATATAATTGGAAAATATTGAAATGTGAGTTTACCTTTCAAATAACTGTGATCTGCAAACTTCTTGATCTTCAAACTTGTTGATCTGCAAACATCAGTATATCCCTTCAACTTGTTACCAAGTAACCCCCCCCCCCCCCCCCCCCCCCTGTAACCTCACCTCTTCTGATATAACACTGTCCAGGTAGTTAATATTTGGCAGATCTCGTTGGTTTAGTGGTTTCACAATTAGAGATATGTATATACATCGTGTCATGTGTAATGTGGCTAGTGTTATCTGCAGGTAGTTTTATCTCTAAGTGTATTCTAGTAATGCTGTCAACTTAAGCAATGGATGTTTTTTGGTGGGTTTCTTTTTTTTTTCTTTCTTTCTTTTTTATTCCCCCTACTATTTGTGTTTTTGCCGTCTGCCTAAATGAGCAGTGAGGTAACTGAAGTTGAGGTGTGTGATCATGGAGGCAAATGATTAGTTGTTGTTATCACCGCGGGTTGTCTTACCTGTCTTATCAACTTTCTTCAGTCTCCTGGGCTTAGTGATGAGGGGCCCTGCACGGGTTTGTGTATGATTTAATTGGAAACAATAAAACTGATACAACAACATGATAGTGCAGACATCAGTTTGTTTGTTTTGTTTAATGACACCACTAGAACACATTGAATAATTAATCATCGGCTATTGGATGTCAAACATTTAGTAATTCTGATACGTAGTCATCATAGGAAACCCGTTACATTTTTCCTATTACAGCAAGGGACCTTATATACACAGTTTTCCATAGACAGGAAAGCACATACCACAGCCTTTGACCAGTTGTGGTGTACAAGTTGGAACGAGAAAACCCCCAATCAGTTGAATGGATCCATCCAGGTGGTTTGATCCTGCGATGGCAGCACCCAGAGTTAATTTGTTTTGTTTAATGGTGTACTTATAGCACTTTGATTAATTAACTATTGGATGTTGGACATTTGATAATTCTGACAGGTAGTCTTCTAAGAAACCCACTACCTTGTTCCATTAGTAGCAAGGGATCTTTTATATGCATTTTCAGACCTCAAATTTGGCCAATTAGAGGGCAAGGTTATTTGACTTAGACTGATCGTGTTCGAGTATGATAGCCAATTAGTAATTTGCAAAATAATTTTCAGGGCATTGGGGCTTATGGCTAGGTCCCTGTGGAAATTTGCTGCATGGCCACCATTAATTTCAAGCCCTGTACTTTCCCATAAACAGGACAGCACTTACACTACACTGGCATAGGTAGCAAGGGGGCTTGTGTTCTCCACTTTGTAGCAGCAGCGATGTATTTTTATACATGTATATATATATATGTGTGTGTGTGTGTGTGTCTCCCCCCCCCCCCCTATTTTTTGGCACCTACCTACGCCCGTGCACTAGCAGTGAGGCAGTTTAAATACAGAAAACCTAAGGGGGTTCGATCCTACAAACCTATGACCCTACGACCCAAACAGCTTTAAGTCGGTGGTCTACCATGGATAGAAATATTACCAACCTTAAAGTAAAATAATATAAAAAATTGGGCTTAAACTGCTGGTTTCGGACATAATATTGGAGGCATCTTTGACTACTTCAGTTCCTTCCATCCCAAACCCGACCACTGGTTGTGCCACAGAAGGTGCTTGGGATGGACGTGCCTGAACCGTGAGTGGATATAGGCATGTTAATAAGAGTTTACAAACACCCTAGTTCTGCACAAATATTGTCATCCTATTTTTAGTAGAACCCTACACACGTTTCAATCACAGTAGTACCTGGAACATTGATATTACATGTAGTTCAAATTAAATTACAGGAATTTATTATCCATATGGTTCAACATAACCGAGTTAATAATAATCATACGAAGCACAAGTGTAATAACAAGTGTAATGATGTAATTTTGGGAAGCGACGTCATCACATGACGTTGCTTCTCCAGTCCTAGCTCAGACTGTGCATTTAAAATATGACGTCATTTTGTCATCTCCTTCTAGTTGTGGCTGAAACATTTTGAGTTGGGTCTTGTTGTTCATAAAGAAAACAACAGTAATAATATGGATAATAAAGAAATTATTACACTCCGTGTGAGTCGTACTGATTTTACGAAACTCGCGTCAGAAATCATGTATTACCCTCACTCTCGCTCAGGCAATACAATAATCCTGACACTCATTTCATAAAATCAGTATGACACACAAGCTCATATAATAATCTCTATTTACTGACCAGAGTGCATTTAATCAGTTACAAATACATCAAAAATTCTGAGTAAATGCTAACATGTTCAGATCAGTTGAGATTCAGTCCAGTCAGTAAGATTACTCATCGAAGAAGCTTGGGGTGATGGATCAAACCTCCTTGATGGACACGTTTTCTGATAGGCTTTTCCCCTGTCCCAACCAGTGCATCATGGTTGGTATATCAATGGCTGTGGTATGTGCTGTCCTGTCTGTGGGAATGTACATATAGAAGATCTCTTACTGCTAATTGAAAGATGTTGTGGATTGTTTCTGAAGAATACACTTCATGGGGTTTCGGCCACAGGGTGAAACAGGTATGGCACCATACCCAAATATTTTGGCAGATTTTATTTTTTAAGTTAACTTTTTGACAAAATTAATTACTCTTATCATTACTGTATGATTTTCTTAACCGTAACTCTAAACTTAATCCATTTTCTTTCTGGGACAGCCCCCCCCCCCCCCCCCCAATACCCCCTGTTGACTGTGATTGCGTCAATTCCATAGCGCCATACCCAAAAATTTCTTACTGGCAGAACCAACTTCAGAATTATCAAATGTTTGACATCCAATAGCCAATAATTAATAAATCAATGTGCTCTAGTGGTTTTGATATTGAAATATTTTATTGATCAGAAAAAAAGTCAAAAGGATTGAGCCTATATAAGTGCTCTCCTAAACAAGATGGACATCAGACAGTAATCAATATGCATAATCATATATAAAACATAATGTCCAATGGAATAAAGTATTTAACATAATTAATATTTATTAATATATAGTAATAAAAAGGTAGAGAGTAGATATGCCCTAATGGTGTCGTTAAACAAAACAATCTTTAACTTTATATGTTCGTAATCAGTGAAAGACATCAAAATGGTCTAATATGCTGATGAAACATTTGGATTTAAACATTTTAATTACAGTACTTACAGTATTATAAAATTTGAATAACAAAACCATTAATGCATACAAGGCAGAGTGCAAAAGATGTAATATATTCCCACAAATGAGACTGTTCAAAAATTAATTTAGCATTTCCCCCATGCATCCCCCTTGTAACATTTTGTATTACTAAGACCACTCACCCACTCTAAAATGGATAAATAGTCCAGGCAAGATAAATTAAGTTTGAACGAGAATTACTGTCTAAAAGGGGCAGGATGTAGCCCAGTGGTAAAGTGTTCGCTCGATGTGCGGTTGGTCTGGGATCGATCCCCGTCGGTGGGCCCATTGGGCTATTTCTCGTTCCAGCCAGTGCACGACTGGTATATCAAAGGTCGTGGTATGTACTACCCTGTCTGTGAGATGGTGCATATAAAAGAACCCTTGCTGCTAATCGAAAAGAGTAGCCCATGAAGTGTCGACAGCGGTTTTCCTCTCTATGTGATTCTTAACCATATGTTTGACGCCATATAACCATAAATAAAATGTCTTGAGTGCATCGTTAAAAAACCCATTCCTTTCTTCTTTTTTTTTACTGTTTAAAATACAGTGGGATGTATGTACAGGTGTGTCCTTAACAGAACCTCACCTCTCCAAACCTGATACTGCCCACTGGTGGAGAAAGTAAGGGAAAGTTGCTCCGTTTCTTCAACAGCTGATAGGAGTGTATGATTGGGGTGCTATTTTTAGCATCTCTTTGGAAGAAAGAGAGTGTGAGAGTGAGAGTGCCAGGAACACTTTTCATTGATAGCTGTTAGTGGGTGACCGGCCATTACAGTGCCATTTCGACAAAAAGGGTAGAGAGGGCAACAAGTAAGATGAAATCAGCCGGAGTGTCTTGCGCTCTTGTGTAGTAGAGGATTACAAGATGATTCTCTTCTCTGGCTGGATTCACGACTGATTTCACTGATTTCACGACACAAAATAAGTTAATTCTGGAAGACTCTTTAAACCTTGCTTCATCGTTGGCTTCTGTGTTTGTTTCCGCAGAGGCCAGTCTGAGCACGGTTCGTGCCATCAACAGTGGAGTACTGCAGCATCGAGATGTACAGCTCGCACGGCTTTTGATACAGGTCAGTCGAAGTTTTAATTTAATTTTTATTTATTTAACTATTAAATACAGTGCAACCTGTGTTAACCGAACACCCATGGGACCAAGTATAAAGTCGGTTTATGGGTTATTCAGTTTAGAGGTTATATTCTGTACTGATATTTAAAAAGGGGCCGTGAAAAATATTCGGTTTTGAGGGAAATCCAGTTTACAGAGGGTCCAGGTTTGAAGGGTTTCATTGTAATACATATCTACAGTCCTTGAAGTTTGAATCAGCATTAAGCGTTTAAGGATTGTCTGTTGTTTCTTTTACGTTCATCGGGGTATGAACAAAAAAAATCATCCGCAAACTGTGTGAATCGGCGAAGCCGTTCTCACATAAGTTTGTGGATGATTTTTTTTGTTCATACCCAGATGAACATAAAAGAAATAACAGACAATACTTAAAATTAAATTTGAATGATACATGCTAATAATAACACTAAAACGTCATACTTTATTTTGAATTATTTTTTATCCATAAACAATAATGCTCATTAAGACAACTTGCCCATATAAAATGACGTCATCACATATGACGTTCCATGACGACGTAATTTTTACGTTCATTGAAAAATGAACAAACTCCTGTTGCTACGTCTGGACCAATACGTTACGTTGTAATGAATGTAACAGAAATTTAATTATAGTTTGATATATCTTCTGTAAAACTGAATTTGATGTCAGATTCAGTCTAATGGTAGATATATTGAACTGAATTCTGAAATAAAGATGTAAAAAGCTGATGTAAAATCAAATTTCAGTGTTTTGTTTTGCTAACACAAACAACTTTCGTCTCAGCATTTGATTTTCTGAACTGGCCTCAGTGGCGCAGTGGTTAAGCCGTTGGACTTCAGGCTGGTAGGTACAGGGTTTGCAACTCGGTACTGGCTCCAACCCAGAGAGAGTTCTTAAGAGCTCATTGGGTAGGTGTAAGGCCACTCACTACACCCTCCTTTCTCTCACTAACCACTAACCAACTAACAACTAACCCACTGTCCTGGACAGACAGCCCAGATAGCTGAGGTGTGTGTCCAGAACAGCGTGTTTGAACCTTAATTGGATATAAGCACGAAAATAAGGTATAATGAAATGAAATAAATGATTTTCTGAATTGCAAGAGCTGGATCATTATATCTGTTTGTCTTATATATATCTTCATCCATCTGTATGTCCACCCAAGCCATCCATCCATTCATCCAAAATGTATTATTCCATCCACCCATTCATCCATCCATCCATCCATCCATCCATTTGTCCATTCATCTGTCCATCTCATATATCCATCCATCCATCCATCCATCCATCTATGAATCCACCCATTCACCCATCCATCTATCCCCTCTTATCAACCTTCCATTTATCCATTCATCCATCCATCCCATATATCCATCTTTCCAATCCCATCCATCCAATCTCATCCATCCACCCACCTGCCTACCCATCCATCCATCCATCTGTCCATCCATCCATCCATCCATGCATCCATCCATACATCCATCTGTCCATCCATCCATCCATCCATCTGTACACCCATCCATCCATCCCTCTGTACATCCATCCATCCGTACATCCATCCATCCATCCATCCATCTATCCGTCCCTCCATCCATCCATGCATCTCCATATATCCATCCGTCCATCCATCGTTCCATCGTTCCATCCATCCATCCGTCCGTCCGTCCGTCCGTCCATCCATCCATCCATCCATCCGTCCATCCATCCATCCATCGTTCCATCCGTCCATCCATCCATCCATCCATCCATCCATCCATCCATCCATCCATCCATCCATCCATCCATCCACATCCATATTAACATTACTTTATTCACTGGATTGCTGGTTTGTTGATTATATAGAAAAGTTGAGATAGTATGTACTGAAGTATAGAAGATGGCCTTCCTTAGTATCATTGATTTTACAGGATAACATTTTAAACAGTAGAGTTATGACAGTGTGTTGTTGACAATGTGTGATTGAGATCAGTTTCTCCTCTGGTGTAGATGCATCTGTTAACGAGTAACCTTCTTAAGGAAGGAAGGAAAATGTTTTATTTAAAGATGCACTCAACACATTTTATTTACGGTTATATGGCGTCAGACATATGGTTACGGACCACACAGATATTAAGAGAGGAAACCCGCTGTTGCCACTTCATGGGCTACTCTTTTCGATTAGCAGCAAGGGATCTTTTATATGCACCATCCCATAGACAGGATAGCACATACCATGGCCTTTGATGTACCAGTCGTGGTGGAGTAACCTTCTTAATGACTAATAGCTACCTGCAACTAATCTGTTAGTTACTCTGTTTGTATGGTGGAACACTGGTTTTCATTCCAGTTTATATGCATGTATGTGTATGAGGCAGAGCTTTGGGGAATGGCAGCCCCTACCCACCTCTACACTGAGTATCAAAATGAATGTTTTTGAGGGCAAACACCAAACTTTACCTTAGAAATATCAATAATAGAGGTTACATTTAGCCTGGAGTCACTGGGATGAGGTGAGTGAGAATTCTCATCTGAGACTGTAACCTGATGAGGACTTGTGGGTGAAATCGGTGAATCTAGGAACCAGCATCTGTTTAGTCTAGCACTGTGGGTAAAATAGCACTTTTTTACCTCCAGCGTTTTGGTTAGCCCAAGTGTAGAGTGCTCTTGTAGGATGACACAGGATGGATCCACATCATTGACCATAATTTAAACTGTGCTGCAGTCCTTGGTTTTTGAAAATTATAGGCGAGTGAAAAATCACTCTCTTCTAAAATAAATAAAATAGGCAGTGTAGCTCCGATTGGATTTTGACTGGTATGTCTACAAAATTGTCTATTAAACCTGTATTTCCCAATTTGTTCAACAAAGAGAAATACCAGTTTAACGACTGCATGGAAGCCAATGCCATATTTTAAATTTTTATTGTTTTATTAAAAGAACCTTCCTATCAGCTAAATGAGCTATGAAAACTGTTGATTTTTGTAAACAGTGGAAATAAATATACCCATCTATTTTACGTGCGCCGTTTGTTGAGTGTAACATGCGCTGTTTTTCACACTCATCAGATTGAAATTATGTGCACTGTACGAGTGCAATCGCACCCATGCACCTTAAAAAGCAAGGTCTGGTGCTGAGGTGTCGTAAACAGTTCTTTCCTGTCTTTCCACCTTTCTGGACCCATCAGGTTATTTCCCATTCTAACCAGTGCTTCAGGATTAGTTTATCAAAGCTGTGGTAAGGAAAGAAAGAAAGAAATGTTTTTAAGTAAAAAGTTTGTTTTGTTTCACGACACCACTAGAGCACATTGATTAATTAAACATTGGCTATTGGATATCAAACATTTGGTAATTCTGACACTTAGTCAGCAGAGGAAACCTGCTACATTTTTCCTTAGGCAGCTAGGGATCTTTTATATGCACTTTCCCACAGACAGGAAAGCACATACCTTTGGTGCACTGGTTGGAATGAGAAAAAACCCAATAAGTTGAAATAAATTCTTCATACTAAAGCAAATTGCATCTGTAGGACATTCAATGTTTATATATAGATGATGAATGCATTCGATCTACAAATACTATACCACCTGCATTGATCCATTCCAGATCAATATATTTTTCTCTAGCTCCAATCAAGTTATGTATATAATAGCCTTTATTTGGATCTTAAAGCAACACAGTAAATATTATATTTCTTTCATTCTCGATAAAACAAACTGCATGTATGTAAATCAATATCGGTAAATGAATTGATATTTATCTTTCATTACCAACACAAGAAGTGTTATATTTCTGTCACTGTCAGTAAACGATAAACTGTGTATATTTATACATGATCAGTATTGGTTATCATAGCATACAGCACTGACAGTACTTAATAACAGCACTGTGCATATATATATATATATATATATATATATATATATATATATATATATATATATATATATATATATATATATATATATATATATATATATATATAGTGAAACCTGTCCTAGCGGCCACCTGTAATCAGCGGTCACCTGCCTAACGTGGCCAGCAACCACTTAAATCGGACCCCAAATCGCAAAAATACGTGTATTAAGCAGCCGCAGTAAATGTTTACAATTATATAAAAGTGATATTTTAACAAGAGCGACACGGTGCAGCAAATAACTCATCCTCACACCTTCAGGAATACTAGTACCCATTCAGTCCCGACATCTCCACTGTGTATCAATCAAGAAAGTAGGACTCTGGAAGGCATCTAATTGCCCCTGGGTAGGCTAAACGTGATATTTGTAGATTCACTTACTATGACAATACACTGCATGAAGTAGGAATTAAATAATTAAATGGAAAAAGAAAACAAACTTGTTGAGAACGGTTATGTTAATACATTCCACTTATCTTATTTCTGAAGGAGGGAACGTGTCAAAAGTTGATTTGTAGTCAACTGTGGAGCACACAATTATTGATTAGCAGTACAGACTGCAAAATAAGAAACAATAACAAATGTTTTAAAGATTGTATATGTGGCAACCTGTAATCAATGGCCAACTGTCTTCTATACATAGTGGACCGAATGTAGGGCAATTGCTCACCAGACAATACCTCACTGGACAGTACCTCAGCGGACAATTGTTCACTGGACAATTGCTCACCAATAAAGTGAGAAATAGGACAATTGCTCACTTTTAGGTTTTTTTTATTAATAAAATTTTTAGAAGGCAATGGAGTTACGTAATCGTGGTCACCTTTGATATATTTTCTTTTGTTAATAAAAAGGAACATACAACATAGAATTTCTAAAGGCACAACTTCAAAGTTGTGTTAATTACACAAGTTTTTGAAGTTCCTATAAGTGTTTAATTGACATTTCTATGCTGAACTGATGTGCTGAACTTGTTTAAAATATAGCTGATTTAGAATTAATTTTGTTATTTTATTTAAAGGTGTTTAATAAACTGAGTTTACCATACCCACTAATAATATCAGAGATTCCCACTCCCACCCAACCATTTACACACACATACCATAACCTAAATTAAATTTGTATTGATAAACAAATCAGCAATTGTGGTGAGCAATTGTCCTATTTCTCACTTTATTGATGAGCAATTGTCCAATGAGCAATTGTCCGGTGAGGTATTGTCCGGTGAGCAATTGTCCGGTGAGGTATTGTCCGGTGAGCATTTGTCCGGTGAGGTATTGTCCAATGAGCAATTGTCCGGTGAGGTATTGTCCGGTGAGCAATTGTCCGGTGAGGTATTGTCCGGTGAGCAATTGTCCGGTGAGGTATTGTCCGGTGAGCAATTGTCCGGTGAGGTATTGTCCGGTGAGGTATTGTCCGGTGAGCAATTGTCCGGTGAGGTATTGTCCGGTGAGCAATTGTCCGGTGAGCAATTGTCCGGTGAGGTATTGTCCGGTGAGCAATTGTCCGGTGAGGTATTGTCCGGTGAGGTATTGTCCGGTGAGGTATTGTCCGGTGAGGTATTGTCCGGTGAGCAATTGTCCGGTGAGCAATTGTCCGGTGAGGTATTGTCCGGTGAGGTATTGTCCGGTGAGCAATTGTCCGGTGAGGTATTGTCCGGTGAGGTATTGTCCGGTGAGCAATTGTCCGGTGAGGTATTGTCCGGTATTGTCCGGTGAGGTATTGTCCGGTGAGGTATTGTCCGGTGAGCAATTGTCCGGTGAGCAATTGTCCGGTGAGGTATTGTCCGGTGAGGTATTGTCCGGTGAGCAATTGTCCGTACTCCTAGTGGACCATATTGGCAAAGAACTACCACAATGTTCTGAACATTGCTGTCGGAAGTGGAAAGACCCAACTTTGAATGTAATGCATTGCCTCCCCCCCAGTTGATAATCAAATTAATATATAGTTACCTCCCCCACCCATCTTCTGATCTGCCAGTGCTGGACCAAGATTTTATACCATGATCATTATTTGATGGGAATCTGAAAATCTGACTCCCTTAGTATTCCCACAATGAAATTATGTGATTACAACCCTGATAATGATATCATCGATGTTTCTGGGGCCAGTAAAATACTTTATTCTAGAATCATTATTTGATGGGCATCTGAAAATCTGATTCCCATAATATTCCCACAATGAAATTACGTGAATGCAATTAGACTCCTGTAACACCAATCTTTGGAGAAACAAAACAAGGATCTGGTCAGACATCCAGAGTATCGTCACCCAACATTTGTTGGAGATCACTTCTGAGACTTGTGACTGGCTGTTCTGAGGTCATGACCTAGGTGTCCTGAGTAATTACAAAGGAAGGCATCATTTTAGTACGTCAATTATGTCTAGGATGTCAGTTACATTTTAGGGTTCAACCTAATGTTGAGGCTTTTAGTTCAGTGTTTTTCCCATTATAACTATATACTCAACAACGAAAGTTTAGCTAATGTTAAAAGAAATGGCATAACATTTATAAATTAACCTATTTTTATTAATTAGTATTCACATCTGAAATGTTTACCATTTGCAAACAACATAAACTCATCAACCTTTGCATTAACACAACAGGAGGACCTGGTTTTCTATTAAGTTTATTCAACCATGGTAAATGTAGATGTCATAAAAGATATTTGCTAAACTTTTGTTGTTGAGTATATATTAAAATTACTTTTTAAAGGTGTGTATGAAATAGAATAATTCCCTGTTATTTATCTTACTTACAACTCATGGTTTTCAAAAGTATCTTAAATTTTTTTCGCTCATTAGATACATTTGGCAACCACTCACTGTAAAATAAATCATCTCCAATAGGTACTGGTGTATTATTATCTATATATTATTGATTAACATTAAATTCTCAATTAATTAGTCACTTAGCACAAAATTGATGAAAAAAAGGACATAAAGGTGCAGAAATCCATACGGATTCTGTTTAAATCTGATGAAAACCCAGGCCCGTTATTCTACTGTGTACTACAAGCCAGTGAGGTTTGTAACTGGATATTGCCAGGAGCCAGAACACAGCATCAAGACCCAAGTGAAAACACCTTGGTGCAGGAAGTGTGTGTGGCTGGTAAAGCAGGCCAGGTAGCGCCACTCTCTCACATGGTGAACTATTATTTGACCATGTGGCACCGAGCCCAGGCCTCCTACTCCTACTTCATGTGTTTTGTGAGATTTATGGGGGTGTTCCATTTACTTGACTCTGTGTAGTGCAACAAAACAATGGCAAGTGGGCAGAAAGGGGGAAAAATGCTGTTTAGCCTAGGTGGTGGTATTTAGTGCATGTCTGAATGAATGTTAAGTAGAACTAGTTGTGTGGTATTTAGTATGAATGAATGTTATGTAGGACTAGTTTTATAGTAATTAGTATGTATGAATGTTAAATAGAACTAATTCTGTGGTATTTAGTATTAATGAATGTTAGGTAGAACTAGTTCTATGGTATTTAGTATGTATGAATGTTAGGTAGAACTAGTTGTGTGGTATTTAGTATGAATGAATGTTATGTAGAACTAGTTTTATTGTAAATAGTATGTATGAATGTTAAATAGAACCAATTCTATGGTATTTAGTATTAATGAATGTTAGGTAGAACTAGTTCTATGGTATTTAATATGAATAAATGTTATGTAGGACTAGTTCTATGGTAGTTAGTATGTATGAATGTTAGGTAGAACTAGTATGTATGAATGTTAAATAGAACTAATTCTGTGGTATTTAGTATGTATGAATGTTAGGTAGAACTAATTCTATGGTAGTTAGTATGTATGAATGTTAAGGCCTAAAAAAAAAAGGTGTTTCCAGTTTTCCGACCTACCCTAATTTTATGCAGCGATCCTGAAGTTTTTTTAAGCAAAAAAACCCAAACACATTACGGTTTCTCAGTTTGATTCGATTTAAAAAGATTTTTTTTTTTTTTTTTTTTTAAGCCTAAATAGAAATAGTTCTTCACATTTAAAGACAATTAGTGTTCTTACAACATTTTGTTGTATCTCTGTATCTACAGATTTGCCAGGTGTACTCCACAACATAAATTTTGAACTGTTATCAGAAGACAAGGAAATGCTTATATATTTATGATCAGTGGAAGTGTTCGCAGTTATCACACATCATGGTGATTTAGTCAAATTTATATGTATGTATTTCAGTGAGGTTTAAAAAAAAAAAAATAATAATTTAATATTAAAATTCTGAAAAAGAAAAAAAAAGAAAAGAAAAAGCCTGTCATGCATGCATAAAAACATCAACATAAACTTTTACAACACAGGCACAGAAATAGAGAATACAATTATACAATTGGTCGGTTGATACTATTTATTTTACAAGTTGTTTTCAAATGTATATAACAAGCAAAAACAAACTCCTTTTGGGAACTGGTTTAGTCGGACTCACATTAGAAAAAAAGAGAGAAGAAAATACAAAACGTAAGAATTTTTTTAATTTAAAAATAATAATAATTCAGATTTGAATGGATGAAGTTGAAAACGGGAAATTACGAAGTCTAGGACTGACATACTGTTACTAAACAAACAAAACTATCTTAAAAAGAGTACAAAGAACACAAAAGAATATTCATATTCCGTGCATGTGTTTGGCACAGTGGTTGGACTGTATTGATTGCGGCTGTTGAAAGGTGTGTGAGAAATGGGTGTATTGATCTTCCTCAGCACACATTTAAGTGGTATGTTTTTTCTTCCTCGTTGTGTCGGCTACGTGGAGGTGATTTAACAGCTGCCACATCTTCCAGGATCTCTGTCAGCAGGAACATGATCCACCAGTCTTAGTCTTACGTTTTTATTGTGTTGTTATCCCAACACAAAATTGGGGCTTTGGGTCACTGGGTACTCTTTGATTAAAAAACTTTTGAGTTACCGTATATCTTCGCCTATAAGTCGAATTTTTTTCACCCAAAAATTATTTTATAACTTGGGGGGTCGACTTATAAGAGGGTAAAAAAAATTCACCAAAAAATATTACTGTTTTGGGGATTATTTTACAAGTTTTATTGTTGAAGTATGCCATGTATTTATACTCAAATATGTTAATTTGACACATTTATTTTTTATAACCTATTTTTTTTGGCATTAGAACGGTTTTGGTTATGCGAAAAGGCGTACGATCTCACTCACATGCCAAGATAACAGTCCACTTAGTTAAATTAACAGTCATCACTAATAGTAAAAATGTAAACAATACTAACTACCTGTTGCCTGAGTTTATTTTGAAATCTGGTCACTGGCATTAATGGTTGTTCAAACAATGTTTTGGCGGTGATTAACTTCATGAATATTACTGAGCCTTCCCTTAAAATAGACTGATCTCTGCAGTTCACTATCTAGAGCAATAGGGACACACATCATTTGGTACAAAAACCAGTGTACTTTCCAGAGTTATCCTCCTTACATGTATTAGTATGGCGGCAAAACGTGATACTTTCAGTTTTATTGTAGTGATCTGTTGTCAGTGTTTATAAATAAAGTTGTTGTCTGTGCACAAAACCATCTGTACAATACTATACAGTAACAGTCAAACAGCTTTCACTCTCTACTAAGGGAATATTTCGTTTTGATGCTATGTAATAATGATAGTTTGATTGGAATAGTCTGATTATATTGCGATGTACAAAACGTGAAAACCGAAGTGCTGAAAATAAGAAATATTTCAATATTTATAAGTAGTTTTTCATGGGTCGACTTATAAACGGGTCAATAAAAAAATAAGTTTTCAGGGCTTGAAATTAGGGACTCGACTTATAGCCGAGATCGACTTACAGGCGAAGATATACGGTACACTGATCTTAAAACGATGGCACAGATGGCAATAAACCGACGGTAGTCGCTGTCATTGATATATATATACCGGCCTCGGTGGCGTCGTGGCAGGCCATCGGTCTACAGGCTGGTAGGTACTGGGTTCGGATCCCAGTCGAGGCATGGGATTTTTAATCCAGATACCGACTCCAAACCCTGAGTGAGTGCTCCGCAAGGCTCAATGGGTAGGTGTAAACCACTTGCACCGACCAGTGATCCATAACTGGTTCAACAAAGGCCATGGTTTGTGCTATCCTGCCTGTGGGAAGCGCAAATAAAAGATCCCTTGCTGCCTGTCGTAAAGAAGAGTAGCCTATGTGGCGACAGCGGGTTTCCTCTAAAAACAGTGTCAGAATGACCATATGTTTGACGTCCAATAGCCGATGATAAGATTAAAAATCAATGTGCTCTAGTGGCGTCGTTAAATAAAACAAACTTTTTTTTTGATATATATAGAGCTGTATCCAGGAGCATCAATTGGCAGAACTTTTGTGCCATCGGTAAAGCTCCTCAACGATGACAAAATGTTTTTATTATGTCGTTATCTAAAACAAAACTGGGGCTTTGGGTACTTTTTAGTTAAAAACCATTTGAGTTACACTGAACTTAAAACGATGGCACAGATGGTAATAAAAAGATGGCATTGACTTTGTTGAGATATATAGAGCAGTATTCGGGAGCATCACTTGACAGAACTTTTGTGCCATCGGTAAAGCTCAATGATGGCAAAATGTATACACCTAGAGTCCTTCCCACAAGGAATGCCGTTTTCTTACTATGATATTTGTACTAAAAGTTATGTATTTCTGAGCCAGTTGTTTTTTAAACTGTACACAAAAATAGTGCTTTTTTGTTATTTCCAAAACATTTTTATTTTCTTCTTACTTCAAATCAAACTGCAATTATTTACTAAAAACACTGTTCCTGGAAGCTGGGACAGACTATAGTGTACATTACATAACATTTGTATATTTGAAATATGTCTACATATTTGCTGCCATAGGCACTTTTTAAAATATGTCGTAGGCAGGCTCAAAATTGCCATTGGTGGGAGACAAATTGTTAAGTTTGATCCCTGCTGGTCTTTATAGATTATGGAGGGTGGGGGTAGGGTGGTGATGGAGGAGGGGTTATTCCTGTCTACTTGATGTACACAAAATGTACATGTTTTGTTGTATATATATATATATATATATATCGTTAAAAAGTGTATGTTTATCTCTACATGACAGGCTTGTTTCGTGAGAGAGTTGAATTGCTCTCACTCATCAGATGTTGATTTAATTACACCGTCAATGGAAAGCTGATGACGTAATGGACTCCGGACTCCGGATCAAAAATCACGAATGAAAGAACCGTTCATGCATTAATTACTTCTGTCTACACCGGATTTGGATTTGACTAAACGATGGGCTGCTTAATTAGTTGAACAATGATCATCAATTGCCAAGTAATCAGGATGCCGTCGCAAGATCAAATACAAAATGTAATCGCACTCGTGTGAAGTTTATTCTTATTGTGGTAGGCCGTTAGATCATTCGAATTAATATTTGTGTGTTGATACCTAACTGATTTCACTCTTATGAATTCAGTGAGTTATACTGTCAACCTAACGCATGTATAAATAGGTGTGAGTCGCTCGTTCATTTTGTCTTGTCTTATTTCATTTATAATGGCGGAGCGACCCCAAAAACCGGAAAACGGCAATTTCGTACGTACGAATAAATAATGGTTTAGGAAATAAAATGACATTTAACCTTGTACAAATATTAGAACGACCAGAAACATGTTTAATATGCAGCCACTAATATTTTATGCAGAAAAATATATTTGATATGTAATTACAATCGTTAAAAAGTCTCTGTTAGTTGATAACATCTTCAAAATTGCAGCACTCAGGAATGTCCCTTTAAGTATATTTTTTATGTCTGTGAAATAAACGATCACAAGTCTGGCTTGTATGACTGTGTTTCCCAACCATCCATAGGTTCAAATGTCATTGTTGATCGCGAGTTGTCGATCATTCAAGAACCATAAACCGGTCCTCTATGTAAAGCGGACTATTTCGACGGTCCACTGTATATCGAATTTGTAATTATATCGAAATTGCCACTATAAAAGTTTGTTTTGTTTAACAACACCACTAGAGCACATTGATTTATTAATCATTGGCTATTGGGTGTCAAACATTTTGTAATTTTGACATAATCTTACAGAGGAAACCCACTATATATTTCCACCAGTAGCAAGGGATCTTTTATATGCACAGGGTACCACATACCACGTCATTTGAAATACCAGTCGTGGCACACTGGTGAAATCAGAAATAGCTCAATGGGCCCACCGACGGGGATCGATCACAGACCCACCATGTATCACGCGAGCGTTTTACCATATTTAAATAATTAATGCTTTGCAATTAATATTAAAAACAACAAATACATGTACATATATTATATGTTTTTAAAAAACATTAAATATATTATTATTAATCAAGGTGCATTCATTGTCAGTCTAATCATTCTTTGGTTAAAGGTACCTACTTCATTTACAAAATGTCATAAAAATAGAAGACTTGATTGTTCAAAATTAATCCTTTAATTAAATGACTAAAGGCTTACTTTCAAAAGCACTACATGTCTAAAGATTTAACAGACATCAAGAATGCCAAATGGCTGCGTGTACTGCCAACATGCTACGGCATCTGTGATTATATAATGTTGTAAAGAGGTGTTTTCAGACATTGGATGCACATTTGTTCCTAATTTGTTCTGTCAGTGTTGGAAGGTGTAAATTCCAGTGTAATGAACAGAATAACATTGATGTACGTTTGTTCCCAACAATATGTGGTCGGATGATGTAAATGTCGTAGTATTGGCAGTTGTAACGAGGTCTGACTATATATATATATATATATATATATATATGTAGAATATCAGGTTACTACGTTTTGATATCGTGGTTATTTGGGGAGGTTTAGATAACGGTGCAACAGGTGAACCAAACCGAGGAAGTATAGTGACGTGATAACACTTCGAATTAGGAAGCATGGTTGCATGATATATATTTGTTCAAATGTTACATGCAGAAACTCAACTTTGAAGCCATTCATATATAACTGTTTTATAAGATAACATGCTGTAAATAAATTATTTTATTTCCTGCTCTGTCTGTGTATCTGCCTGTGTACCTGTCTGAAAGTTATTTTTAAACAGACACATACTTCTTCTGAGAAGTAATGATTATGGAGACCAGATTTAGTCTACATTTAAAGCATTTCCCCCTGTTTTAACGCCACAAATTCTTGTTTCATTTTATTATATCTTTACCCAAATGTGTTACAGGTTTGTAGATTAACTAAACTTGAGAGTTCATTCTTATGAGTTGAACCTAGACTAATTAGATAACTCGCTGTTTATGAAAATATAATTTTGTAACTGATCAATTGGTTACTTAGATGGAAATCACAGTATGGTAGGATGGTGTGTTATTGAAGTGCCATTGATTAAATACTGTGCTGGGTGTCATAAAGCATACACTTCATCTCTTTACGAGGAGCCCGCATGCCTCAAGATAATGAAGACTACTATATAACCAGCAGCATCAGTTGAAGGTAGAGTACTGAGATACTTAAATAAACTGGATCACCTTTATGAAAGAAAGAAAGAAATGTTTTATTTAATGACACACTCAACACATTTTATTTACGGTTATATGGCGTCAGATATGGCAAGTGGTTTACACCTACCCATTGAGCCTTGCGGAGCACTCACTCAGGGTTTGGAGTTGGTATCTGGATTAAAAATCCCATGCCTCGACTGGGATCCGAACCCAGTACGTACCAGCCTGTTGACCGATGGCCTAACCACGACACCACCGAGGCCGGTGTACCTTCTTAATGATACAGCTTAACAATCGGCAAATATCAAACAAATCACTTCGTGGGATACCTACATGTAGCAGTAATATGCTTTTTAAAAAAGAAAAAAAAAGAAGAAGCCTTTGACAAGGTACATGTATACATTTCTGATGAGTATTTATCCACTAGCTGGTTAAAATTTATTTTGTTTAATGACACAATTAGAACACATTGATTTCATTTTCATTGGCTATTGGATGTCAAACATTTGGTGATTTTGACATATAGTCTGAGAGAGGAAACCTGCTACATTTTTCCATCAGTAGCAAGGGATCTTTTATATGCACTATCCCACAGACAGGATAGCACATACCATGGCCTTTGACATACATGATGCACTGACTGGTGTGCATGTTACAGGTAATCATCATACTGCTGAAGTTTACTAGAGTGGTTAACACACAGTTCATTCTGATGGAGGGAAGATTTTCCTTTCTGATAAAAGGGGATTTTAATTTTTCTGATGAGGTTTGGAGGCTTTTCATTCAGGTGGGGATGGAGGATATTTTTTTATTCTTGTGATGGTTGGGAGATCTTTTAGCTTGATTGGGGGTAAGAAGATCATTGATTCTAATGAAGGAAGAATCTTTCACTCTGATGTGGGGAGGGGTGGAAGATATTTTTTCAGACTGATCCAAGGTGTGGAACAACACACTAACATACAACACTATGTAATGTAGTATACAGACAGCAGTTCTGGCCATCTTAAGAGGAATTACAAGACGTTCATACATCACTACACTAGATGCTCCGGCTATCTCTGTGTTTAGATCTCCGGCTATCTCAGTGTTTAGATCTCCGGCTATCTCTGTGTTTAGATCTCTGGCAATCTCTGTGTTTAGATCTCTGGCAATCTCTGTGTTTAGATCTCTGGCTATCTCTGTGTTTAGATCTCTACCTGTGTTTCGATCTCTGACTATCTCTGTGTTTGTATCTATGTGTTTAGATCTCTGGCTATCTCTGTGTTTAGACCTCTGGCTATCTCTGTGTTTAGATCTCTGACTATCTCTTTGTTTAGATATCTGGCTATGTCTGTGTTTAGATCTCCGGCTATCTCTGTGTTTAGATCTCTGAATATCTCTGTGTTTAGATCTCCGGCTATCTCTGTGTTTAGATCTCCGGCTATCTCTGTGTTTAGATCTCTATCTGTGTTTAGATCTCTGACTATCTCTGTGTTTGTATCTATGTGTTTAGATCTCTGGCTATCTCTGTGTTTAGACCTCTGGCTATGTATGTGTTTAGATCTACGGCTATCCTTGTGTTTAGATCTCTGACTATCTCTTTGTTTAGATCTCTGGCTATGTCTGTGTTTAGATCTCTGGCTATCTCTGTGTTTAGATCTCTGACTATCTCTGTGTTTAGATCTCAGGCTATCTCTGTGTTTGTATTTCTCCATGGAGGAACATAATGAATTAAACTATAATTACAAGAAATTCATACATCATTAAACTGGCTGCTCTGACTATCTCTGTTTAGATCTCCGACTATCTCTGTTTAGATCTCTATCTCTGTGTTCAGATCTCTTACTATCTCTGTGTTTAGATCTCTGACTGTCTCTGTGTTTGGATCTGTGGCTTTATCTGTGTTTAGATCTCTATCTCTGTGTTTGTATCTATGTGTTTAGATCTCTGGCTATCTCTGTGTTTAGATCTCCGACTATCTCTGTGTTTAGATCTCTGACTATTTCTGTGTTTTTATCTATGTGTTTAGATCTCTGGCTATCTCTGTGTTTGTATCTGTGTTTAGATCTCCGACTATCTCTGTGTTTAGATCTTTGGCTATCTCTTTGTTTAGATATCTCCATGGAGGACCATTATGAAGTTGGCTCTACCGCAGGATTGATTGATTGCTGCTCCTTTTTCTTCTTCGTATTCTCTGTGTGTTAGGTTGATTGCCCGTTGATTCTTGATATTAGAAGTTTATATCTGCCGGGGCGTGGTTTTCGTGGTTTCCGAGAACTTTGCATTGATTGCCAGCTTCTGTTGTTGTTATGGAGCCTGACTGAGACACGTGGGAGGTGTTTACCAGATAAGACTGAGCCAGTTTCGACAAAACACTCAATCAAAGTCAGGGCGCATTAGGAGGTCGTTAATTAGCCTGGAAGCGAAGGTTATTAATTAATTGGGCTGGTAAAAGGAGACAGTTGTAATTGTTGATGTAGGTAACAAGCGTAACAAAGGATAGAGATAACACATGTTATTTACTAATGTTGTACATCATCAACATCATCCCAAGTCATTCAGTGATAAACTGGTCTATGCAAGGCTTACAGTGGAATGAATTTTGGTTTAGCCAGTTTTCAGATTTATAAAGTAGTCAAATCCACTTTATTGCATATCGGTTTATAGCATAAATCGGTTATTTGCACAGAACCATTTAGCATTAAATCAATATAAATTATGTTGCATATTTGAATACTGTAAACCGTATTAATATTGCGACATGTTTTTTTCGCAGATGTATACCTTAGCGCATGTTCGCGACGTGTAAATTTCGCGAACGACTGTTGACAGCTCAAAAAAAAAAGTGGATAAAGACAGCTCACTGTAATTGTTATAAAGTTACTGTCTGTAAATCAATATTCTGTTATCCTACATCAAGCAATTGTGCCTGGTACAGAGTCTATAGAGGGGATTAGGCCCTACCCACCTCACCTGTATTAGAATCACAACTCACAGCTTCAGTTGTTAACTGTTAACACCCTTTGGTAGATAAAACAATAAACAATTAGTCGCCATCGATTGAAGTTACATAAAACAATTAACGATTAGTCGCCATTAAGGAGAGCTCGTGTTGCCTGTTGAGTGAATCTTTTTGTGAATTTTATTCTCAATAAAATATTTCAAAACAAAACAAATTACTTTATGCACACTTCAAACTGGAAAATAGTGTGTGCATATTAATTTCGCGACATAAGGTTGGATGCGAACGACGCAAAATTTATACGCACGCATTTTTTTCACGGTTTACAGTAGCTTTATAAAGACAAACATTGGTTAAAGGGACATTCCCGAGTTTGCTGCATTGTAAGATGTTCCCGACTAATAAAATATGTCTACGATTAAACTTACATATTACATATATGTTCTTGTTTAGAATATCAGTGTCTGTATCTTCAATGCGTTTCTGGTCGTCTTAATATTTGAAAGAAGCCCAAACTGGATTTTGTCTCCAAATAATTTCGTACGTACGAAAATATAATATTTTAGGAAATAAAATGAAATTTAACCTAGTACAAATATTAGAACGATCAGAAACACGTTTAATATACAGGCACTAATATTTTATGCAGAAAAATATATTTGATATGTAATTACAATCGTTAAAAGTCCGTTAGTCGATAACATCTTAAAAATTGCAGCAAACTCAGGAATGTCCCTTTAATTGCATATGAAAAAAAAAAAATATCTAGTAAATTTCATCATAAAATGTTCCACAAACCTTTAATATTTTACCAGAAACAATTGTAATTGCACAGAGAACAAAGCAGAATGCCCTATATTGGTTAAAAACTAATATTAAAAATGCGGTTACCAAAACAGGCGATGCACATTGTTGACATCTCACGCAAGAAGACTCATCCTAGTGCTTATAGCAATGTGTTCAAGTGTTTATTGCAGTAATCCTGGGACCATTATTGCATGATTTAAGTCTTGATGTCAGGATTTCAGATGCAATTTGTCCTCTTTTTTTTTTTACAAAATCACTTAACAAAAATACTGACAACAGAACTCAGTTGACAGAACACAAAAACATCCATGCAGTAGTGGAATAGTCCATTATTATTTCTATGTGTGCATGCCTTAGTTTAAAGCCTTTGATGACAGTGAAAGATAGACTTGGACAAGGCAATTATGTCCCAAAATAAATTTAATAAAGATAATCAAATATGATTAGTTTTTACTGTATCTTGTATGTTACATTTGAACCACCGTATTTTAAGTTAACATTAATTATCACTGCTATTTATTTATGTTAAAACAACTGCAACTAACTGCATCACTGGCATTGTTTTCAACAGAGACACTTACTGTGTCAGAGGTAAAATGTTCACAACTATGAACTAATCCAATTGTCCAGGCCTTCTCAGTGTTTTACTAGTTGTCAATTAATTCATTGTTACAGCCACTCAACAGATAAAGCTGTCAGTCTATGTAATTTTTAAAGCAAGTGGCTTGCCCCATGAAAGAAATAAACATCATTTTTGTTTTTCATTTGGGTTGGCTACATCAAAGACACACAGCCAGCCAGAGTGAAATTGACAGTGTTAAATGTTTTAATCTGTTACACTGCATTGAGGGGGGAGCTTTGATTTCATGTTATTACATTTGAGTTGAATTGTTTGTATTTTTCTTTCAAGAGGTTAATGTAAGGAATATTTTATCAGCCAGTCTAAATGTTGTAGCCATTTTGTATACAAAATTTGTAATTGACTAATTTGGCAGTGGACATGGTGAGCCCTGCTATGGTACATTGTGTGGTCATCTGTATTAATTAAAATGCTAAAACTATTAATAACCTCCCCTTGTTAGATATATCAGGTGTATTTTCAGTATGAAAATTTTCATGAAAGACCTTGATTTTTCTAGAAGTATAATAAATGACTTTGTATAGATGTAAAAACTAAAGAAGAATGCATGTCTAATTGAAGATACATTCTGACTGGGCAGAATTTAGCTCAGCCGGTTGAGTGCTCACTTGTGTAGTCAGAGGATCAAACCACCTTGATGAATCCATTCAACTAACTGGCTTTTTTCTCATTCCAATCAGTGCACCACAACTGGTCAAAGGCCGTACCAGCCTCGGTGGCGCAGTGGTTAAGCCATCAGACTACAGGCTGGTAGGTACAGGGTTCGCAGGCCAGTACCAGCTCCCACCCAGAGCGAGTTCTTAAGGGCTCAATGGGTAGGTGTAAGGCCACTACACCCTCTTCTCTTTCACTAACCACTAACCAACTAACAACTAACCCACTGTCCGGGACAGACAGCCCAGATAGTTGAGGTGTGTGCCTAGGACAATGTGCTTGAACCTTAATTGGACATAAGCATGAAAATAAGTTGAAATGAATGAATCAAAGGCCATGGTATGTGCTTATCTGTCTATGGAAAAGTGCATATAAAAGGTACCTTGCTGTTAATGGAAAAATGTAGCGGGTTACCTCTGAAGACTATGTGTCAGAATTACCAAATGTTTGACAGCCAATAGCCGATGATTAATTAATCACTGCTCGAGTTGTGTTGTTAAACAAAACAAACTTTATATGCTCTGACTCTCCATCACTTATTTTCTTCTTTTAACTTATTTTCATGCTTATATCCAATTACGGTTCAAGCATGCTGTCCAGGGCACACACCTCAGCTATTTGGGCTGTCTGTCCAGGACAGTGGGTTAGTTGTTAGTGGTTAGTGAGAGAGAAGAGAGTTTAGTTATCTTACACCTACCCATTGAGTCGTTAAAACTCACTCTGGGTGAGAGCCAGTACTGAGCTGCGAACCCTGTACCTACCAGCCTTATGTCCGATGGCTTAACCACGACACAACCAAAGCTGGTCATCACTCACTAAGATTAGTTCAGGAGGGTGATTTTGAACTAAGATTAGTTCAAGGAGGGTGATTTTGAACTTCCTTAGTACTAATATAGGATAAAAATATCAATGGTAAGGGGCCGTCCATAATTTTCAACATTTTCACGAGCGTTCAAACTGTACGTGGGGGGGGGGGGGGGGGTGTGTTTAAGGGGCCAGCGTACACTTTAAAAAAATGAAAACTGTCGATCAACATTTTTCATTTGGGGATGTACACTTTTAGGGGGTGGGGGGGGAGGGGTGGTCAAAAGTGTACGGTTTGTACGCTTTTGAAAATTATGGACGGCCCCTAACACTTGTGTATCTTAAATGTCTCCCCATAATCTAAGTTAGGGGAGCCATTAATCACTACCCATAAACACTGTTTCATTCTCTGTTGCACACATCAAGTGTCAGGAGGCTATAGAGTTTGCCTAAATCTCGGTGATTGTCTGATGTTCTTGAATCTCAGACTCTCCGCATCACCATTACACTGTACTAATGGGCCACCTAAGACAGAATTCAGACATTATGTTGGCTGCTTTAGACACTATAAACCTAGCTATTTGGCATTGTAAAATATGGCCTTTACAACTTTTTGTCTCGTCTTTTCAAAGAATGAGCACATTAAAACCCTGTCCAAGTTCCAAAATGGTGAGATATTTATAGGATATTAAACGAGTTTCCATTTCGTATCATGTTGATGTCCCTTGTGAATAAAATAATTTTAAGTAGTCACGAGCTTTAGTGAGTAAAAATGAAAATTCTTTGAAAAGGCGAGACAAAATTTTAACGGTTTAATATCCTCTAATTTATTACGCATAATCGATCTTAATTTATACTAGTATCACTCAACTCGTTTGGTTGATGTTCCTGTAAGGTTGTAGTGCACCAATCGATGACGTCATCGTGTGATGTCAAAGTGTTACGTCCCACTTGATGTACACGTCCCACTTGATGTACTAGTGGGACGTATCACTTTGATATGTACAATGATATTTTTAGCCATATGGGTAATAAAGGTATTTCTTTTCTGAATGTGACAGTGGTGGCAGGGGTGGCAGTGGTGGCATTATCTTTTGTGTTAATGTTTAGCCTTAAAGTTTCAAGTTTAGATCAGTTTCTCACAAACTATAAGGTCATTGAAACTTGGTTTATAGTTGCATCTATGGATGTTCATCACAGTGCACTGAAAAGGTTTGGGTAGCAAGACATTTAATTCTGTGGGATTCTTGTTTATTATTTAGTTACATTTTTCTTACAAACGGGCGTAAACATTTTTCTTACAAACGGGCGGAACGTAGCCCAGTGGTAAAGCGCTCACTTGATATG
Organism: Gigantopelta aegis; assembly: GCF_016097555.1. Taxonomy (NCBI): domain Eukaryota; kingdom Metazoa; phylum Mollusca; class Gastropoda; order Neomphalida; family Peltospiridae; genus Gigantopelta; species Gigantopelta aegis. The sequence goes on along the minus strand of NC_054700.1, from coordinate 36,007,432 downwards.
CGGTCGGTTTAGGTTCGATTCCCGTCGGTGGCCCCATTTGGCTATTTCTCGTTCCAGCCAGTGTTCCACGACTGGTATAACAAAGGCTGTGGTATTTACTATCTTGTCTGTGGGATGGTGCATATAAAAGATCCCTTGCTGCTAATTGAAAAGAGTAGCCCATGAAGTGGCGACAGCGGGTTTCCTCTATATATCTGTGTAGTCCTTAACCATATGTCCGACCCCATATAACCGTAAATAAAATGTGTTGAGTGCGTCATTAAATAAAACATTTCCTTCCTTCCTTTTCCTTACAACTTCTAGCTTATATTACAGGCCTCGAACTTCATTTTGTGCACTGAAAAACTGTTTCTGATCTTGATATTTTTATTTGTTAGCAAATGCTACAAATTGAGAAGCTGTTCTTGACTGCTTGTACTGATATAAACTTTATTCTAATTTCATGTAAATGTAAACTAATCTTCTTTTTTAAAAACTTTTATGATTCAAATTTAATACTGGTCTTCCTAATGTCAACCTAGTTGGCCCTGATTTCTAGCAAACGCTGCTTGTAAAATTTGAATACCAGGAAGCATATTGTGTATTGTTAGTGTCAATTGGCTCTTGCTGCCTGTCAGTTTTGTCTGTAGAAGCTCAAAATGTGTTTTATGCATAACAGAAAAGGGACGTATATACCAGTTGGTACCAGTCCCTTGCTACTAATGGAAAAGTTTTCTCTCTAAGACTATA